>NW_009910341.1:4051-21986 GCF_000696875.1 Nestor notabilis
TATGTTGTGGTTTTGGGGTTTTTTTATTCACTCCAGTTTATGAATTTAACATACTTATTCTGTTAAATTGATCCAGTGGGACTTGAATCACTGGCCATCACTGAAAAGCCTTAGGCTCATTTTTATCTTCTCAGTGATTCTTTCTTTAAGGTCTTCCCTTCTATCCCTCTCCCTTTGCATAGCTCTGGTGAAAGAATCTTGAATTTTATGGGGAAAATATATTTTAAATTAGAAGAGTGAGTGTACAATAACAAGTGTCACAGCCTTTCTGTTTCTGAATGTAAATAATGACAAATCTGCAACAACAACTTTTTTTTTCTCCTTTCACTTCTTCTGAGAAATGCCTTTCCTTTAAGCCTTGCTGAAGATAAAACTTGAAGTGATGTAGGGTTGTATTTAGGAAATGAAAACAGGGACAAGACCACCAGTAATGGTGGACAGTCTATGGCAGCATCGACCAGCTTCTTGTATCTAAGCCTGGCCTCCACATTGCAAAGTCTCTATATTTTCAGTACCTTCAAAGCTGAAGGTCCACTGAAGCTCTCCTACTTTCTGTCCCATGCCTCCTCCTGACTTGTCTCCAGCTCTGAACTGATGCTTGCCTGGATGTTCCTGGGCTCTCCTAGAGCATAGGTTAGCCCTGAACAACCACAGGACCAGAGCACAGGGAGGGTTCACGCCATGGCAGCTTTAGGAATGTAAGTCTGGCAACTAATTGGTGAGATCCTGGGCTCCCTCTGCAGCCAGGGATTAAAAAAACCAGGCTCCTGCTGAGGAGGATTTGCAGCAGGATCACCCCAGCTCCTGGGCTGATCAAGTCTCGAGCATGATTACTTCTCCTATCTAAATCCATGGGAGCTTCTCCTTTCCTAACAAGGTTTCCATAAGGTTTGGTTTCATCACTATTGCCCTTCTGAAGGACATTTCAGAGTTATTCAGTGTCTTCCCTGACACTGTACCAAATCATTTATGTCAAGCTTAAAATGAGGGTCCTTGCTTTTAATACCATAATGCCTCCTCTGTCACTGTCAAGGAAGTCTGCATCTCTAAAAAGGTTTTCATGCAATACCGTTATTCACAATTAACAGAAGAAAAGAAGTCTGTATTTCACCTAAAAGGAAAACTCAACAGCTAATGGCTGAAATCTGACATCAGTAATATTAGAGTGGAAATAGTGGAATACTGGATAATTAGCCATGTGAACATGTTATCAAACAAATTCTGATTTTTTCTGAATTTGTATTTATTTTTCTATCTTCTATATTTATACTGTATTCATCTCTCTCCTATGTTTGATTATCCCTCTTCATCATTGCATACAGTGCCAAAGGTTTGTTTAGCTTAGCATATAAACCAAAATTTACCTAAACATTTTATTTTCTGTGATCCTCTGATTTTTCTGGTGCTATTACTCTTAAAACTACCAGCCTTGGTTGTACAAGTTGCACATAGCAATGCCATTAGTTCCAGAAAACACCTATTTGGTTTTGTAGGTTATAAATCCAAGTTCAGTGGCTTCATTATAAAGCTTATGAAAAATGGTGCAGTCTATAGCTCCTTGTTCACATCTAAGCTAATTCTTCAGTGGATCTAATTTGAGTTATACGTGTAGCTTAGCAGGTTGACTAGATAGGCTTCCACCTAAACTCCTCCACTGAGCTTCTCTTCCCATGAGCATTAAGTAAAGGGTTAACCCAGTGCAGGGTTTGTTATATTACATACTGTGCTTTGTGTTGTGCAAGTCAGAATAGGAAATCGTAATAGCTTCTTTTTAAATGCTGTTACTGCTATTATCTTAATTTACTTCACTCTAGGTAATATACTCCCTGGCCTCTGCTTTCATGGCAGGCACATGCCTCTCCTTATTGTTACACCTGATTTGTGGAAAATGTCAAGGCAGCCTCAAGGCCGATTGAAAGTCACACCAGTGACTCACAAGCAATATCAGCATTTGGATCTTCAGGCATTTCATGTTCACCATGGCTTGAGGGTTTCTGGGTTTCTTGATTTTCCAAGCCACCAAAATCTGGAATGGCAAAAGTAGAGCAATGAGCGTAAGTTATGAAGCGATGGTCTTGCTAGCATGTTGCAAGACCACTCACAGTCTATTTGAGGCTAAGTGGGCTACGAAAGTATTTGAAATAAAAAAGAGAGTGCAGAAGAAAACTTCGCACAAAATCTTTCTCATGGCTTCTTGAAAGGGTAGATATCTAGACAGGGGAGGGGAAATAAGAAGTCTGGCTTGGCACTAGTTCTTAGGCACCAATGACCCTTTTTAAAGTGGCCACTGTCTGACAGCTTATCTTTTCTTTCCCAGAGGCAAGATAAATGGAGACCATTGCCTGCCTTGATGATACATACTCACTTTGGGATCCCTTAGATGGTGTCTGTATCTGCCTGTGTTTCCAAGCTGCAAGCTTTGTAATGGCAGGTTCCCTCTTTCATTCTGCTGTTCTCTGATATGGATGATGAGCAAGCATGTTAACTTTCCATGACTTGGGCTGTTACAAACTGCAGAGAACCTCAGAAATGCCCAACAAATAGCAATAAATGGTCATAAGAGATGCAAAGTAATCACATCCAGGACAAAAACTTTCATCTGAAGCATAGAAACATCTTCAAGACATCCAACTTCTTAGCTGGATAAGAAAACACATTTTCAATTTAGATTTATAAACCCACACTTTTATCTGATAGGTGCAGTGACAACTTGTTTGGACATTAAATTAATTTATTGCTAATGTTTCATGCTATGACAATGTCAAGAGACCCCCAGTATCTCTGAGGACCCACAGACCGAAGTGTTATACACAGCTGCAAATAGATTGTCTCTGAGCTTGAGTTCTTGAGTTTCCCCCAAAGAAAGGGGGTTATAAGAAAGCGGTGTTCATCAAAAGCAAAGTGTCTTACCCAGGAGCACACACAAGGACGGACTAAAGTTGGAAACTGGACCTGTCTTGCTTTACCTTGTAGAGCCAAGTCTGCTCTGCCTCCCAGCTTCATAGATGTCATCTCTCATCTTCATATGGGTTAAAATCCATCACTTATCATGAAGTACTTGATACTGTTTTAGAAGCAAAGGCTCTCCCATGTCATATCTCACTTCTTTATGACAATGAGATATAATACTGGGATAAACAAATTAAATTTTCACATACCTACCTGAAAGTGAACACACTGTGAAACGTCTGAATGAGACATCCCAAGAGGAAGTGGTCTGGTCTGGAAAGACTTTTCTTGCCCAGTTGTTCTATTTGTTGTGATGACTTGCATTTCCCTGGAACATGTCCAGATGACAAAGAATGCATCTGACTTTATTACACATGACAGAAAAACATCATGAAGAATAATTCAATCAAAAGTCTTGGTGTTTATCTGTTGTTCTTTTCATTTACATTTTTGCTATGACATTCCTTGCCTTTGAGGTGTAGCCACTGCCTAAAGGGACAGCAAACCAAAGAGCTACAGGGAGCACAGAGAACAAAGGGTGGAAAAGTAAGGGGCTGCTCTTAGAGGGAAAAGTAAAGAGCACCTATCTAAACTAAACCTTTAAAGCCTTTTTGCTGGGTACAAAACTTTTAAGTATGTAAGGATTTCATTGTGCTTGTGAGCTCCCCAACTTTTCTCTGGAGTATCCACTTATTTCAAACACCACCAAGCTAGAAAATCTTTTTAAAATTGTCCTCACTTTTCCTTTTAGCAGCTTCTCCCCTCAGGAAGGCTAATCCCACTTTTGGGGGGCTGCGTGGGTAGCCTAAGCTGTGGGACAGCCTTTGCATGTACCCCACAGCCCCTTCTCCAGCCAGTCCAGATATGTGCTCTGACATACCTTGCCTTGGGTATAAACTCTATTCAACCCCCACCAGCACTCTTCATAACAGTTTTGTGCCCTGTTTTCTTTCCCCATGCTGCTTGTAGCCAACATAATAAATACAACTGCTGGTGCATGCAAAAATACCACAGGATAGAAGAACACTCTTCTAAACCCCTTGGTGGCACCCATAGGGCTTTCTGTCAAGCTGATGATCCTGGCTTTTCTGTTTGTTTCTTCTTCCTTCCCTGCCTTGCTTCACATCTTCAGGAAGGGGAAAGTGTCCTCTTGAGCACTGTGGCAGCTGGGGTCTCCCGAGACTTTCCCCTCAGTGTAGCAGATTACTTGTGCTAAAAGGACAAAATTAGTCTGGAAAGGTGAATGGTACCAAGGGAAGCTGCATAACACAACATTATAGATGAAGTCAAGGAAATCTGTCAACCCTGGGAAACCAAGTCCTCTTGTGAAGCTGAGACATTACCCGATTTAAGATTGTTCATTCAGAAAAGTTGTCTCCAAGAAGCAAAATCCGCTAAATATAATTTCCACACTACTATTTCTATATGATATGTTTCATCCAACTGAGTTTACATGCTAAATAGAGGGACTTTTAGTAGGAAGACAGAGTAGAAGGTTTTCCTTCTGTTTTGTTTTTGGGATGGTTTATTCACAAAATATCACATTTCAATGCTGGCCATCGTTTGCCTTTCATACCAAAATGTATGTTGGGATGATGAATTCAGAGATGGAGCAAGACTTTTCAGAAATGTAGGCAAATTGAATTTTCCTCCTCAAATGAAGTTTCTGGTTTGAACTGTGGCTGGGCAAGTCCTTCTTTGGCAAGAAGAGTGGCACGGTCATTAGGCTGTGGTCCTGGTTGTTACAAAAGGAGAGCTTGAAATCCTGAAGCTTCCTTCCTAATGGGAAATGCCTTTATGGTCTGTATGCTTGCAAATAAATTTGGTTAAATTTCCTTCCATCTGTGTGCTCCAAATGACTGACTATAATTTGAAAGTGTCAGAGCTCACCAGAGAAACAAAATTGTGGAAGGAAGTTAGGACCGTGACAGTCCAGCTGAATCTGTAAAGCAGTACAGGAGCTACAGCCACCAAGGCAACAGACTTCCATGTAGCTGCCAGCTCTGTAAGTGGACATATGGAACTGTGCCAAGGAGCACACCAGGCTGTACTGAGGTTGCTGGCTCAGCCTCCTGCTGCAGGATGCAGCACCAGGAACAAGATGCGAGCTGAGGGAAGTTAGAATGGACTCAGCTGTAGCCAAACAGTCCTGCAGCTGCAGCAGGCGACATCCCACATGCCGCTGCTCTGCCTTTGGCACTGACAGCAGTGGCCAGCCCTTGGCTTGCAGTGTTCTTGCAGATGCTATGCATATCTTTGTGCCTGCGGCAGTCTGTTGCTCCAGGCAACTGCCAGTCTATCTGTTTCATATACATACATATATGTGTGTGGTTTTGTGTGTATGTGTCTGTTAGTGTTATTTAAAGTATTAAATGAAAGAAAACTAAACCTGAAAGACCTAAAAACAATTCAATCAATGAAAAATTCTGGCAAAGTTTTCCACCTCTATATTGTCATGTAATGAACTTACATCATCCACACATGATTGAATTTGCCCTCTGACTATTTTCAAAACAGCACAGAATTCCAACCAGTCCTTTTTAGTATTATTATTATTTCTGGGTATCAGCAGTAACTCATGCAAAAGCGCCAAGGAGTGTAGCACATTTAGTTTTTCCTGCTCAGGTTTGTAGTGAAGGTCAAACACCCTAAAGCACAGTTACACCTGCTCAGTACATATACCTGATTCTTTTCATCTCTGCACATCATTAAAATTTATCCTGCCTAGTCTGACTGATCACCTGCATGATCACTTGATTTTCTGGGGAGGCATTTGAAATAGAAGGGGCACCAAGGTGCAAAACACTTGTGTTATCAATTTTTGTTTGTAATGGAAACTGCTCTGGTGTTTTTTCTCACTGTTTTTAAAAAACAATAATGCAAACATAAGAGAAGTTAAAACAAAACCACAGCAATTAAGCATCCCAGAGTCTAAGAAATGACCAGAGAGAAATCAATGGAGCCAGTGTGTTATTTATAGTGGGATATTAGTCTTAGCTAATTCTAACTGAAAGATAGAGTACTAGAACAAAAATAAGAAACAGAAACTTTAAACACCAGAAAACATGATCCCAGCCAGCCGAGAATGAATGACTGGATTGGCACATAAAGCTCTTGAGGAAAAAACAGTGGAACCTTTCAGCAAATAGTTAATGGTGCTGCTAAAGGAAGCACAATGATAAAAACCAATAATCCTTGAAAATTAGGTGACCTTAAACAGTTCTGTGAAAGGTTTGGTTGTTTTCATCTGCCAGTCATCTGTTTCCATTAAGGTCTTATAATGTTAATTTCCCACAGAAGGGAAATGGAAGTTAGTCTTCATGCTGTATTTAATTCACAGAGAGTATTGTTTGTTATGCTGGATAATACAACTTTAATCAACCTGTTGTGTGTATTTGGCTAGCTCATGTAATAATTTATTTCCTGTTGTTTTGGAGATTGGTGGCTCCTGTCCTGGGTTCAGCTACAGCAGTCATTTTTTCTCCTTCTTAGTAGCTGGTGCAGTGCTGTGGTTTTGACTTTCAGTCTGGGAACAACGCTGATAACACCGATGTTTTTAGTTGTTGCTAAGTAATGTTTACTCCAACCAAGGACTTTCTCAGTCTCATGCTTTGCCAGAGAGGAGGGGAAGCCAGGAGGAAGCAGAGGCAGGACACCTGACCCAAACTGGCCAAAGGGGTATTCCATACCACAGCACGTCATGCCCAGTATATAAACTGGGGGGAGTTACCCGGAAGGCCCAGATCGCTGCTCGGGTCGGGCTGGGTATCGGTCGGTGGGTGGTGAGCGGTTGTGTCCTTTTCCCTTGTTATTCCTCTTATCATTATTATTGGTAGCGGTAGTGGTTTGTATTATACCTTAGTTACTGGAGAGCTGTTATCTCAACTCGTGGGAGTTACATTCCTCCGATTCTCCTCCCCATCTCTCCAGGAGCGGGGGGAGGAAGGAAAAGGGGGGAGTGATCGAGCGGCTGCGTGGTTCCAAGTTGCCGGCTGGGCTTAAACCACGACACTCCTCTTGAAGTGACATCTGCTGGAAGTTCCTCTCTGCAATTTTGTTTTTCTTATGAGTTCTGACACTTTCACACTGCAGTCAATCATTTGGAGCACACAGATGGACAAACTTAATCAATCTGATTTCAGGTAATACTGACCATAATGTGGAACCCATTAGGTGAGAAAAAGCCCCAGGATTTCAGTGTTTTGTTGTGCCATAATAGAGACCATAACTTAGTGACCAACCATCGACATAATCATTGAATGATAAAAAAGTTTACGCCAAAAAGAGAGCTTGAAAATTTTAGTGTTTGCTCTAAGCCAGTTTAGCACCAAAGTAAGATCAGGGGGCTCATGGGCTTGGCTGGACTCTCATCCATTCTGCTATCCTGGATCTCTGTGATAATAAAGAAGGAACATAGGCTTTAATGGAACAACAGCTGTCATACCACCTTTTCAGACCCATTTGCTTTTATTTTCAAACATAAATTTTGGACTGTCAGAAGTCCAGATCTGCTTTGTGTCCACAGCTCCCAGAAGCATATACAAGCAGTGTGTCTGTCCACCTTTAAACACACCAAGATATACAACCATATTCTTGAATATCTGCATTTCAGATAGGATAGACCTAGTTATTGCTGTACTTGCCAAAGTGGATTCTCCATTTTGAACATCACAATATCTTGCTGCATCAGGGTCACAGGGCTTCCCGTCTCATACAGAGTCTGTCACATGCTGCAAGACAACATGGAGTTGTAGACAACTGGACTGATGCTACTGCAGTGAGGTAGCCCACATGAACGCAGGCTAAGAAAAGCCCGAGGCTTGACCTGTCTCCAGCTTTTTTTGTAGAAGAAGAAGGAATGTATCATTAAACAGCAGACTCCAAGATGAGGAAAGTTGGAGTGTGTGAAGCCAGTCTATAGTCAGGAGTAGCATAGGAGTACTCTGTAAGGGCTTGTCATGCAGACTTATTGCTTAGTCCTCTGCTGCATGCGAGGACTGCTTAGAACAATTTTTGTTTTCCCCTTTGTACCCATTTTGCAGTTTAGTTTGCACTCAACTTTCCAAAGTTAAGTAGGAAAACAAAAGAAATCATAATTGTTCCTATCTTTCTTCTTGAAGCAGTTCCTGATAAAGCAAAAGTGTGGTAAGATGGTTACACATTATCGCAGGAACTGGGGACTAGGTCTGTGGCACTGGGGACTAGGTCTGGGACACTCTGGCTCCCCTTGCTTGTTGTTTTCTTTACCTAGCAGCTCAGTCTGTTATCTGCTCCATTAACCAGTTTATATCTTTGTCCAGACAAACAGCTGTATGATATGAAAACTCCAAAGGATGTCTTTGTTACTTGGCACTCAGATTATAGAAACTGCCTTCTGCTTACAGCCCTAATCTTCCTGAAGTCATGGATTTCAAAGGTGTTTGGGCTTGATGTATTATCAGCATCTTGCTGCTAAAAGCAATTGTTTAAGGATATCACCTGAGTTCAGTAGCATTTCAGACATTCTAGTAGTTCTGCTGTCATCCATTTCTAATCTAAGAATGTAATTCTGTTTCTTTTTCTTTGTCCTTTCATGTTGCCTTCAAAATACCTTATAAAGAGAGCCATCTGTCAAAAATTCCAAGAACAGGTCTGCTAAGTATATCATCAATCGAATCATTCTTCCTTCTTATCTACAAGTTGGGCTTGTCTCTTAAAATCCATTAAATTAGTGATCTTGCTTATTTGTACATATGAAAAATGAGGAAAAAACTTCCAATTAAATTGTGAAACTATAGTATATCTTGTAATAGGTCACCATGTCAAATGGAGCACAGCCCACAAAAATATTTCACTGGAGACTGGTTGTCTTCTTTAAGTTCTCCAAGTTAGTGATTTAGAAAAACAGTTAATTTTTATTCAGCTGTATACAGGAGGATGCACTTCACTTCTACTTCACTAGATCAGCTAAAAAACTTGGTAATTGTCCAGACAGGGTCCAAACCTGGAAACATTTACAACTCTATTTCAAAGATGACCACATAATACTTCCTTGCAACCCAGCACAGGACAAGCCCAAATCTAGCTAAGTGGGGATAATCTTCACCTAAAGCACTGACAGGCTTGGATACCTAAAGAGGGCTTTTCTCAGCTTGACTATTGAAACTTCACTAGATTTAGAAACAAAGAGAAATTGTGGTAGAAACAGGAACCACAGGTAACAACTCCAGAAGCCTGCCTGTTTTATTCTGTACCTGTAACACTTGCAATAATGTCTGTCCAGAAACTCTGTGTTGATAAGACTGGAAAAAAGTTTCATCCCAGCCTAAGAAAGCTATATTTTTTAGCCTGCAAGGTAG
This sequence comes from Nestor notabilis, assembly GCF_000696875.1. Taxonomy (NCBI): domain Eukaryota; kingdom Metazoa; phylum Chordata; class Aves; order Psittaciformes; family Psittacidae; genus Nestor; species Nestor notabilis. The sequence continues at coordinate 13,339 of NW_009910341.1, forward strand.
GAAACAGTTGTGGTAGCAGTGGCTATCAACCTGTTAAGCTGGGCAGAGCAAGTCTCTCAGTCGGTCGAATGTTAAAATCACCATGTGTGCACCTCTACTACCTCCTCTCTGAACAAGATATTCCTATCCTTTTTTTTTTTTTATGAAAATGGAAAGTTACCTTCCAGGAAGGGCAGGCTGACCTTGAGTGGGACAGAAGATGAGTCTGAGTCAGTGTTAAGTTCCAGAGAAGAAAAAAAATTCATAATACCTGTGTTCAGCATTATTAATATATTATATTAAATACCACTACTGACCTTCTTAGACAGCTTAAAGGCTTCTTCAGCTGTCCTCTTGGGACATCCAGCTCTTTTCATGTGCATATAGGATTTATGACTTGGAAGCTTGGATTCAAGTCCAGGGAATAGACCCAGAGAAACCTATATCCTCTCTTTCCGGATATATTTCATTATCTACCATCTCTTTCAAATCTCTCTGGGAACTTAGATTTTGTTGAGATCTATTTCCATTCTTCTTCATGTTTATTACTGGAGATCTGAACCCTTATTCTATCACCTGCATCATCTACCTGTGAAGTATTGGCTGAATCTAACATACATAGTAAGCTCTTTTCAACATAGTGTTTTCAGCCCAGAATAAGAATAATAATTCTGGTTCCTAACCTCAGAAAATATTTTAAGAACAGTCAAGAGCCTCATAGTTGACAAACCATGTTGACCTAGTTAAATCTCAAAAAATATTATTCATACTGTAGTTAGGATCTTGAATTTAATAAGATGTCACAGCCAATTGTTCTCTCCTTCTTTCCAGTCCATTCATGTCAACCCTGTGTATTACTTCCCACTGAGTAAATAGAAGTCTTGCAAAATAAAACTCGGAGCACTTTGTAAATTCCTTTCCCTTTTGCTCAATATCTAGCTAGAACTTTCCCAACAAGTTTAACTGCTTTCCCAATAGAACACCACACAGGTAGAATCAATGAAATAGACTGCCCAGCTGTGTCCCTATCTGTCTGCTATTTTCTTTCTAGCTGTTTTCATTTCACCGAAACCCGTCTTTTCTGATAGCTTTCTATTATAGACAAGAAGAGCAATGATTTAACTTACTGATTATTCTCCTTTGGCTTTTAAACAGCTCCAGCATGTTCACTGTTAGAGAATATTTTTTCTGGGTAGGAGTAAACAACGGAGAACAGTAGTGCCACATCTTAATGCAAATGAGTTTGTTAGGTTTATGTGACTACCACCACGAGGATGAAATGGCTTTAATGAGGAAAGGAGCTATATAATATAAGATAGAGTGTTTCATTAAGAATTAATGCTATTTTTCAGATATTATTGCCGGAGAACTTGGATGAAAGGAAGATCTTACTGTGTTGTGACTCAGTAAGCCTAAAATTAGTAAACTGGGGAGCCTTGGAAGTTCCATCCGTTCATCCTAGTTTGCCTGGCTGAAGATATTCAGTTTGTTTTGACATCAGTGTCTGAATATTGGTAATGTAAAATTTCACATTTTTCTTTTCCTATCCTCCTTTTCCAGCCCAGTAAAACTTTTCAATCACCACCCAAAACTAAAAAGAAAATTAATTCTACCTTAATTCCCTCTTGGATATTATTCTTCTAGCTGAAAAATTATCTTAACTTCTCGCTGCAGGCAAGTGCAACCATGAATCATGGGAAGTTTCACCACAATTAACTTGTTTGGGGAAGGAAGGGAGGAGGAAGGAATGTTAAAACCCGAGGGCAAGAGCTGATGAAGGAAGCTACCAACAGGTCTTCCTAGAAACACACTGATGACACCCTGCAGGGTGAAGATCTCTGTCCACCACATTGGTAATTTCCACTTGAAGCCAGATTTGCTTCACAATGAAAATGAAAGGACAGGTGATATTTCGTTTTTGTACATGATGGGGAGAAGGGGTCAGTAAATTCTTTCGTTTCAGGAAAACAGAAAAAGCAGAAGGTGTAAGGAGGTTTGTTTTTCACTGTGTTAAAACAAGAATTCAGTTTCTGTTTTATCTTGAATGTCAGGAAGGTCTAATAGCTAGGAAGAGCTGTAAGAAGCTGGATTTTCGATAGCAGCTAGGTGATATCTCACTACTGATGCTCGTAGCAGGAGATCTATGGAGCTGGGCTGTGGGAAACTTGTATGTTCATTTTCATTTCCTTTCCTAAGCTCTATGGAACTAATTTGGGGTTGTGGTATGTAATATTAGGACTCATGTCTTTGAAGTACAATGTCTTATGTAACAGCTTCTTAGAGTGCTAGCAGAAGGCAGCTAAACCCTTGCATGGTAGTTGTCACCAAGAGGATAGGTGTTTTCTAAGCTAGGTAGGTGATAATATGTTTTGGATATGTTCTTTCAGATGTGTTCTACCGTAACACTCTGTCTTCTAAAATCATCCCTCTGAAGCCTGACTTCCTTCTGTAAACAAGAATTACTGCTGGGGGCTTGTTGGTTGTTTTTTTGTTTTGTTTTGTTTTTCAGAAATAAGGGAAAAGATTCTGTGAATTTGTAACTGCATTTTTTTGTACCAACAGCTATCTACAGCTGAGTGTCACTGGTCAGTCTGCTGTCTTAAATACAAGATCAAAAATGGTATTTAAAACTTGATGTAAGTAATTTGAAATGGCCTTCTTTCATAAAGAATGGAAAAGATATGTCAAACGTGTCCTTTTCAGCCTGTTCTGTACTAGCCTTGTAGCTGTCAACAGGACTTCATGAGTATCATCAGGTCACAGACAGCAAAGAAGGGCATTGCTACCATTTTCTTTAATATTTAGATAACTGTTAATATTAATAATTATTGTTTTCTATCCAGATCAGAAACTAGAATGAAAAACCTCTAACATATCTGATTGTATATTACTATCAGTTGTTTCAAAAAGATTGTTATTCCATTTTTTTAAAAGCAGAAAAAAAAACACCAGCAAGAGTTGGCTTTCTGTTCCAGGAGTCATCGTTATTCAATTAAATGTGCTAGCATTTGTCTATGCATTTTTTTTCTTGAACAGCAGTCACTATTAATAAGTCCATCAACTTTCACTGCTGCTGTTAAACTCAATTTGCAGTTGTCAGGTGCTTTTTGGAAATATGGGAAGATTGGCTGAAATTCTAGAAAACTCCATCTGGCCTTTTTTTGGTCCATAAAAGAGGCGACACATAATCTGTTATCACCATGTCAGCCAGTGCTGAACAAATATGATCACCTGAGATTGTGAAGTACCTGCTGCCTTTCTGGTTTTTAGCACAAGAGGAAAAGCTTGACTCTGAACTTAAAACAACCTGGTGTATCATGCTGCTCATTACCGCCAAAGGCATATTTTTAAAATGCTATCATTCTGTACCACAAACGTTGGAGGAAGGGGAAATGCATTATCTCGTTCTCAGCACTAGTTTATACTGAGAGCAAAGTTTGTTAAATGTGATCTGCTTTCTATTGCACAATTAAAAGGAAAGAGTACTAGGTTTTATAAAACAGCTTAACCCTACATTTACACAATGTTACTTTTTTAGCTGGCAGGAACATATTTTACAGCTACACAAACCGCATGCTCCTGCTCCAACAGATAAGAAAATGGTATTCAAAATGCATTGATTTTCCTTCTAGTACAACACAATAATGATGCTGAAGTTGTAATGACAATAGCAGATATTTAGTATGGATGTGGATGAAGTGTGCAGTATTTTGTATTTACAGGGGAAATTACAAGAAGATTTTGCATATTATGTCATACACACACACACACACACACAACTACTTTGACTTTTTAAAATCTTTTTGTCCTTTATACTTAGTTTCTATTCTTCTCCCTTTCATCCATAAGGCCTAGTTCTATCTCAAATATTTTTTGATATTGTCCCAGATGCCACAAGTTGCTGTGGTAATTTATAAATAATATAAATTCAGTAACCGTAAAATTAGGTTCCATGTTTCAAATTGTTTTCTGTGACCTTTTTGTCTTCATAGTGATCCTTATTCATAAGCAGTGGTTTGCATCATCAATTCCACCTGTTCTTTCAGGAGATTGACTATCCCTGTTTTCTGCTGGGATAAAAAAAAAAGTAGAAGCAACAAGTAATATGTGTCTTGCTTCATGCATATCGAAATGAGCTGGGTAATGTGATATCATAACTAACAGGAATAATCTTAGCAGTTTTCCAAAATAGCCTGCTCAGTAATATGCTGTTAACATTGTGAATTGGTCTTTCTGGCTATGTTTACTTAGTATGTCTAATGGCTTTGCCTTTATAATTCTCCCTGCCTTAGTTAAGCTAATAGCTATGACCCTTTCCTGTCAATCTGATGCTCTTCCTCATAGTAAAACAAAGTTGCTGACTGATGTTATGTGAAGTATAATGTTCAATTCTTGAGGTCAAATTTTGACCCAATGGGAGTAAATTTTTTTTTTAACCTGAGAGGTGCTTATGAACAACATCAAATGATGAAAATCTCTTTGGTCAAGGACTTTTGATCTTTGAATGTGTTACACACCACTTCACTGCACAGTATGTACATTCTACAGCTAGTGCGTGCTGTGCTGGGATATGGCACTGCCTTTAGCTCTTCCCTTTTCAAGAAGAATTTCTGATCTCTTCTGGACTGAGTCAGACCCCTAATGTGTGGTCTTGGAACTATGCCAATCTTTTTTGTATGTATGCAACTGATTCAAATGGGTGGGAGGGAAAATTTAACTCGATTAATTGAAGTTCTTCAACTCACTGTTCTAGCAAGAATTTGACATTTATTTATAGCTGTGGTGGTACCTTGTCAGAGGGTTATTTAATGGCTTTGCTGCCGTTTCAGGCAGAAGGAGTTGTTAAAATCAGTTTCATTTTCTTCCAAGACTTCAGTTCTCTGATTTTCATACAGCTGTGATCTTGCCTTGGCAGTTTTTTGCACTTTCCTGATAGATGAAGTGATCTATTAAACCAGCATTCCAATTTCAAAATGTCTTTGCCACATAGATAACTGTACAGACTTACACAATTAAGATTTGATAGTAATAATATTTCACCAGTTGGTTCATAAGAAACCTGGGATGCAGCTGTTAAAACCATAATAACCATTCTTGATGAACTTCTACAGAGAACTAGAAGTCTATGTCAGGTATCAGATATCCCAAGCCCCCCTGCCAATCTCTCACTAAACTCTGAGTGTGACAGAAACAAGGAGGTTAATGATAACTTCTTCACAAAGAAAGAAAGAAATATGACTTCTTGTGTAGAAGTAGAAAAGATTAAGTTGTTGTAACTTTGTTCTAGAAGCTTGTTTGAAACTCTCAGGGAAGCTGTCCTTTCCCAATTTATTTCCTCATCCTTGCTTTTGTATGTCTTTCCACATCCTCTTTGTAAACACTTGTGTTGTCAATTCCAATTGTCCTTTCCAGAGAAGTAACTTAAAGACTTTCATTGTCCTGTCTTAAAAGATTTGCTCCAGCAGACATCTAACTCTTGAATCAGGTAACATGTAAACTTTGCCTCCTATTCGTCAGTTTTACCATTTACTTCTGTAAAAGTGCAAGTAAGTGGCTCTGCATGATAGAGGATAATATATTTCTTTGCTATTGCTATGTCCACAAATTCAGGTTAGCCGTCTTTAGGATATTTGACCAATTAGGAAAAAATGCACTAAATAAAAAATACACAAAAATGCAGTGCTCTGGAAGTCCTCCTTCTGGGATGACACATATTAAAATAATCCTTATTTACATTTAAGTTAAGCAAAAATCCAATTAATATTTAATTATGGAATGAAATTCATAGTGAATCAATCATGGAAGTCAATGGTCAAGCACTGGAAATGCTAGCAAATCACACCAAGCACTAAAGGCTGAAAAATTCTGTTCAACAATCAAATAATTTCTTTGTAAATAAAACTCTATTAATGACACTCATGTTTGGATATATTTGTATAGAATAAGTAGTGGCTATTTATAACCCAAAAAACCTTATATTCTTGCTTAATTAATCTCTGTTTTTTAACCATAGTTGTGTCACTTCTGTAAACCTGTGATTTTTTAAAATAGCCTGAGATTAAATAATGACACCTTGAGAATAAATGACAGCTCTTATTATAATTAAGTTCTTCCAGCATCGCTATTAGCTTCGAAACTGTACATAAAGGTATAGTGAACGTAACTAGGTAGACATAGCTACTGGAGTTCATTGCTAGACTTATTTTGGTTACAGCCACTGCAAATATTGCGCTACTGGAGTGGTAGAGCCTTCTGAGGGTATTTTACTGCAAAATCATTATTCTAAGCCCCAGAAACTTTTGAAGTTAATTCTTGTATAGAAATGGTTGAAAACCCACCATCTTTTACTAAGAGTGAAATGGGTATCTGACGGCTTATTACTAAGTATAACTGAAGAAGAATGTGTATAATAGGCTGCACTGTATCATCTCTTTGCCAATTTGCCAAGGAAACCAACTAAACTTGAAAGGTTCTTTGTGGTCAAAGGTCATGTTTGCTGTTGAGTTTTCTACCTACCCAAAAGTGTGTCATTTACTAAAAGAACATATGTTCTGCCAAACTTCTGTGTTTGAAGACTTTTGTTGTTTGCGGTGTACATGACAGTTTCCCAGAAGAAGCTGTTGACATTTTTGTATAGTTCCTCTGTGTGACTTGTAATGCATCCTTTGAGAAAAAAATATCTTTTTGCAATAAATGTCTCCAAAATGTGCTTGTAGTTGTAAGGCAACATCTTCTGTCTTTCTTAGCTGACTTTAATGCTGTATAGTTATTTATGGCACTGACTGAAAGTATAAATGTTTCTTCATTAATCTATGACTCAGGGTTTAATCAGTGCTGAGATTTGGGGTTTGGGGACCATTAACACAGTTCTAACATTTACCCAGCTCTGTGACATCACTACCAGTTAAACATAACTTTGTAAATGAACAGTATTCAAGGCCATCTATTAACTGGCTCCTGGGAGTGAAATGCCTTTTAGCTTTATTCAGTCTAACTTTTTGTACACAGATTTTTTTGAACCAGTAATCACTGCACTCAGGATTCACAATCTTTCAGAATCAGAGTTAATGCCCTAGGATAGGATTATTTTTTTTGGTGCTACATTTTGATAGGGAATTAGAAGGAATATATGTGCATTGAAGTCCAATCACCAAATTCTCTGTAGTCTGGACTGATAATACCGGTGTTAGTAGCTAAAGACAATATTACTATATCTTGAATATAAAGGTTTTAAAAATATTTTAGATGAGAAGAAAGAAGAAAGACATCCAATGGTTTTCTAAGCTCTCTTTTCTAAACATGTCTAGAATATTGCCAAAGTCTTACTCTAAATAATGTAATATTAAAAATTAAGTAGAAGTGGTTTTATTTCATAGATGCACAGATAATTGTAAGCTGTTTGGGGAAATGACATTTAATTCAATATATTTATTTAAAGGAAAAATAGAAGGAACTCTGTGATCTTCAACTATTTTTTATGTCTGCTAATTATTTTTCACTAATCAATCATACTGACTACAAAAATAAGAGTAAAAAAATATTAACAATAGTAATACTTTGCATGTTAAATTTATTTGTAAAAATATTTATGTACTTTTTTAAATATTGGAGGTTATGATGTGATACAAATTGCTGAGAAGTGTCCTTGAGAGGTAAAATTTTCTTGGGTATAGGATTATAGACTGGAAGTTTTTGCAACAGCCCCCTTTAAACTTCCTCCTTTGCTCTCTCAACTTTTCACAGAACAGTTGCTTCTTAGCAGCCTGCCCCAGCAATCACAGGTCACACTGTGAGGAGCATGGTATATATTTTTAGTAACGTAGCATCCTCTGAACAGCCCGGGTTATTTTACATTTTGTAAGAGATTGGGTGACTATATTTTGTACTCTAAGTGCTAAGGTGTGGGGATTTTTTGCTAGTCACCCAATATAGTAGAAATATCAAGTAGTAGGGGTGGAATTTGTCACATATCTTGAGATTCAGTGCAATAATTTAAACTCTGAGATGTGTCACCACCATTGGGCCAAAATAAATAACATAAAGTAGTGAGACTGCCTTCTGTCTTAAACTAGCCTGTTTCATGTCCTAGTTAATTGAACTGAGTTCTAATATTTCATTTCAGCAAAAGCAAACGTCTGCTGAGAAATGGTGGGTTTGAACAGTTTTGAACTGCTGTGGACTATCCTCCATAGAAGGACACTCATGAAAGGCAGAAAAGTTTAGCCTTTAAAATAAGCTTAAAAGACCTGCAAAAGGCTATCTTGTCCCTGTGCTAAGCAAAAAGCTACTGCTAAATTCTGCAGACAAATAAAAGGCAAGTTAGAAATGCATACCTGTATTTCATGATTCTGTTCTATTACTTTGCACTGTTTTGTAAGACATTATAGAAAAAACTCAGTTAGGGAGCTTTAAAAGGAGAATATCTTCCTTTTGTGTTTGTACTTAAGATGCTTTTAAATTGGAACTTTGTGAGGGTACAGGTATAACACACTGTTTCTGCAGCTGTCTTACGAGAATTTGGAACTGCAGATAAGACCTAGTATATGCTTAAGATAGGAGAAGAAACAACTAGTACTTACTTCCCTGGAGCAAGAGAAACTTGTGTGAAATTGGCTTAGCTAAAAATTCTCATCACTACTAAGTAATGGTTCTAGGAGGCTATTTCCCTA
>NW_009910341.1:22017-26474 GCF_000696875.1 Nestor notabilis
TCTAAAATTGGAGAAGGTGGACCAATATGAAAGAGTTGGTCGTCTTACTAGTTTGGAGGATTAAGAGCTTTTCCTGAGCAGAAATGCCCATGGAAATTTGTACAAAGCTGGTAAAGGAGATAGCTCTTTCATAATGTATGTAGAAAATACAAGAAAATTTTTGATGAGCAGAAGGGAACTGTGGAGAAAAGTGTTAGAGAAACATGAGTAGACTGCAACAATAACTGCACGGAAAACCCTGTAGGGGGCCGTTAGTTGTAATTGTTTTCACTTGCTAATTTATGGGAATAGTGCTAATGCACACAGCATTTCAGAAACAAGGATATCTCCCTTTCTTAAGGTCTCAGTCCTTCTCCCAGAGCCTTGGCTTCTCACCTTTTCAGAATGACTGACTCCCATTGCCCTGTTCCTGAAAAATTAGAATGGAATCAGTTTCACCTGTTATGTACAAGCATAGTTATCCATAATGAAATACCAACTTCAGCAAATGGCTACTGAATTTCTTCTTTTTTAAAATGGGGCTCTTTTTCATGTAAAACAGGTCCATCAAAACAGGAAGAAGCCCCTTGATGTGTTTTTCACAACCAAATCAATGTGTGATACTTCATAAGCAGTGTTCTGTGGTACTGTTCCATATGAGGAGCCTAGATTTAGATATATAGTAGCCATTAAGGAAAAAAAAAAGAAAAAAAAAAAAGAAAGAAAAAAGCCCTTGACATCATGAAATAATTCTGTGCTCCTGGAGAACTGTGTAACTTTCAGCAAGGAGAAATAGGGTGTCTCAGTCTTTGCTTGTTCCAGTTGACTTGATGTTGGAGAGATGAGCAAGAGATCTCTTCTGACTCTGGGATGAGCCAGGAGCAAGAGTAGACAGAGCAGTAAGAACTGAATTTTTCTCTCAGTGTGACTCTGAGTGTCTGCTCTATGTGTGATTAGTCTGACTTTCTAGCTGAGATCTCCAGCGGATGCTAAGATCTGTAATGACTTCCTGAGCCCTGCAGCAGACACCTTTGTTGGCACTTTGTTTGGCATTGTCCAGTGCACATATTAGAGGCCAGCATACCATCTGGCAAAGCGGAAACTAAACTCTTGGCTCCCTCACCTGCATTAAGCAGAGTAAATAACACCAACTAGCAAGCTATGAGACATAGATGGAAGACTGTCTTTGCTGTATTAAACTTACTGTGTTAAACAGTCTTATTATGTTAAACAACTGTGCTTTAGCCCATATCATGGAAGAGGTATTCTCATGCTCCCCGTATAACTTAGCTTTGATTACTGAGTGCCAGTAGGATGTCCAGCTGCATATGTTGCAGTACTTACAATTAATATTTACTATGTAATAGTAATAAAGATACACAGAATAGTAACATTTGATAAGTAATCTAGGATAAGTTGGGATAGCGGTAACTAAGGTCAGGAATTAAAAGCAGCATTACTCAGAGAAAAAAAACTGTTTCCGAATTTCTTTCTGTGTGTCTACCTGCCATGAATTATTTTCTTAAAGCCTACATGTTTGAGTGGGTTATGCATTACCCATACTAGTTCAAGTAATTTCAGAGCCTTTTAATGAAATTAATTTTCTAACAGAAATTTGCCTGTCCTGCCCTGTTCCTTTCCTCTTTCTCCCTTCAAAATCTAAGGGTTTAAGCAAGTTTTGCTGTAGTTCAAATTCTGCAGTTAGTTTTTTTCTTGCATGATGACTATCCCTCATGTAGCTAAATAGCTACTTGGTATTCCTTTAGTGACTTAACTTCATTCACATCACAGGAATGCACCTGGGAGGTAATAGGAAAGCCAAAATGATGCAAGAGGGGACCAGCTGTTGATGACCACAGGAAAGTAACATTTCTGAGAAGGAAGTGATAAATCAGTTCCAACTCAAATCCACAACACAGGTGAAAAGCAATTAGGAGTCATCCAGGTGCAAAGTGAAAGTGGTCTTAAGTAGCTTAGGAAATTGTGCAACTGCATGGTGCCTAAAAGCACAGTTAATGAGCAAAAGTGATGGAACTATCTGAACTCATGGGCGAAATCTGGGCAAGAGTCAAAAGAGGCAGAGAACAAATTGTTTGAAATTTTCCAGCTTTGGAAAATGCAAGGTTTAAAAAAGGCTGAGACTATTTCCTGCTGTGAAACCCTCCAAAACCAACAACACTAAGATGGAGAGTCAGGTCTGTCACTAGGGCTCTGGAGTTCAGTGACTGTGATGTCAAATTCCTGAACACAATTTGTTGTGTTGTGAAAAGAGACTGTAAACATTAGGTGCATTGAAATAAAAGCAAAAGAGAAATAGCAGGATATTAATTCTGCAGAACTCAAACTCTTTGTTCTGTATTGCATTTGATGAGATGTAGAAGTTTTGACGGGAAGACAATGTCTCACAAGAACTCTCCCTTGACTCCTCCACTCCTGAAATAGGTGTTGGTGGTTATTTTGGCTGACAACCACTGTATCACCTTCAATCACAGTCACCATATAGAGACTCCACCACTTACAACCACTCTCATTTTAGTATCCCAAATGATTTTAAACCCAAATATTAATTTCTTATTCACTCCAGGAAATTTAAAACAAATGTGACTTCTCCTAACCTGGAAAAACACTGCAAAAACTGTGAAGCTGAGTTCCTACACATACACATCCCTATGTCCTTTAGATGTCGATGTTGATTAACCATGATGCTGATGGTAAAGTGCAAAAGTATGGTTCTGCGTTGGACGCCTAGCGGAAGTCCACAGTGAGCAGCCAAATGTAATATCACTGGCAGTTGCATAATAAAGGTAGAACCAGTCTAAGAGACACAAGTATGATACAAATGTGAAATAGATGTAGCCAACGGCTTTGCTGTCAGGGTGAGCATGTGCTGTCGTGTGACTGAGCTTGCATTTCTATTCTGGGGGACGGGAGATAAGGATGCAGTATAGCTGCAGTCCACATCTCCATTACAGATTATAATCTTTCTGCATGCTCCCTTCCTAAAGAGGTGGTCACAGAAGCAGTCTGTACTTCAAAGCACACTGTTATGCTATGGCAATTCCTTGACTGATGTATTTTTTACATGTGTACCCTGACAATCTCAGGTGCGTGGGTTGTGAGTAATTTTTCTCAGTCAGCTTCCAGTTTCAGAGATCTACTGCAAGAACACTAGAAATATCACCAAAGGGTTTGTATGTTACAGGTTTTGGGAAAACTACCCATTTGACGTTCTTATTTACAGCAACACAGTCATTGACACCTCAAAAAGCTTTGCAGATCTCTGGTTATTGTGTTTTGAATGGAGGTGGCTTTTGGTGTGTATAATTAGGAAGTTAAAGTGATATTAATTAAGTCCCATATGTGTATGTTAATTTATAAAGATTGAAACTGTGAACTTAAACAGTGAAGAATAAAGTCCAGTAGCAGCCCATACGAGCTCTAAAATTGAGGTTTGTTTCCTTTCTGGTATATGTCCCATAATCATCCCCAAAGATCTTTGGTTTTACTATGTGTTGGCTTTTTATGCTGCAGATTAGATGCTCCTAACAGGATGTGTACGTAATAAAGATGTACAGTATTATATAATAGTACCCCTACAATATGTTTACTGGATTTGTAAAATACTTTCACATAGAGCCATGCAGCTTTCCATGTGCTTTGTGCCAATACATTTAAAGGCAAGTCATATTCTTTTTTGGCTCTGTGTGTTCCTAATGAATTATTAAATATTAATTATCTTCAGTGCCTGCTGATGGCATGAGGTGACATGACAATTATGGATACTGCTGTGTTTGCCAATATGCTCAACTGCTGTTACTCTGAAGAACATCGTTGTTGTCAATGGAATAAAGTTAGGCAAAACGGTCACAAGATGTCTGCATTTTATTAGTATTTAAAAAAATAAATCAATACTTGCTGCCTGTGGAAAGAATTAAATCGAGCTGTTATATTCACTTTGTTAACCAATGGCAGTTTTTCTGGCTGAAGTGATTTCAGATTGCCTTGCACTCTGAGCTGTAGATATGTAGCTTCCAAGCCTGTTATGTAGAAGGAGTGGCCCATATTCACGTGAGTGCTGACAGGTACATTGCTGCTGATATTATGGTTTGGCGTGACACCTTAACAATCCTTGCAGGAACCTAAGCATGTTGATTCCAGACTACAGGAAGAAGGGGATAAGTCTGCTGAGTCTTGATCTCCATTATTCCCACTTGAGAGAATTGATTAATACTCATCCAACAGCTCCCAACGCTTCCTGCTATGTCAGCTTTTTATTCCTAGGCACAGGTAGACTTAAAAATCAACAGTACAGCTCCAAACATCCTTCTGCACTTCTGTTTCCTTCACACTCAGAAATCTAGACAGTGGATGAGAACTCTTCTCACCAGTTGTTGCATGTTCTTCCACATCAGGATCTGCCTGATATGGGTAATGACCTGGTGTCACAGTTCAAGCCCAGCCGGCAACTTGGAATCACG
>NW_009910342.1:0-5987 GCF_000696875.1 Nestor notabilis
CTCCGGCTCTGGCTCCGGGTCCGGGTCCGAACGCCCGGCCCAGGCTCGCCCAGGTCTCGGGTCAGGTAAAGGGAGCTGGAGGTTTAATGGACAATATAGCAGTGCGCTTTAGGGCTGGACTCTTGTCTAGAGAACTCTTGTCTAGAGGGCTGGCGCAGCGAAAAGTGCTGAGGGGAAATGCTACTGCACCTGCAGTCTCTGTGAGGAAATGAAAATGCCTCAGGAGCCTGCCCAGGTTGCGGTGGGGCAGGAGGCAGGCATCTCGCAAAAGCAGGCTGAGCACCATCACTGCGTCCTCAACTCTACAGCTTTGAAAGGGAAGAGCTGGTTTACTCTACTTTAGGAGGCTTCTCAGCCGTGGTCCTTCCTGCTCTGGTCCTTCCTGCTCTGAGCAAGATCCATAGTGGGCAAGATTTAAAATAAACTCTCCTGCATTTTGGTATCTTCATAAGTGACTAGACCCAGGTTATCGGTCCCATGCAGGCTTCACAATTTACTTATAATGGTCTTCTTATGCGTAACAGGTTCTCCTGCTAAAACCTTTAGATGTATCGTCTGGAAAAGCTGGAAAGTAAATCAAATACTGACTTGGCTGATCTAAATACATACCTTAAAATGCAATCACAGTTTGGAGACTCGGACAAAGGCCATGGAGGGGAGGTGACTGCGCAAGAGTTGTCAGGGGAATCTCTGAACGACACCAGCAATGAAGCTACCCACACAGAAAATGAAGGCAAATCTGTCAGCAGAGGTGAGCCTGTCCAGCTGGCTTGCTGGGACTGATTTAGGGAACATTAGTGAACGTAAAGCCTAGACACCAAGTCTGACATTACTCACCCGGATGCAATATAAGTTTATTCTTTCTTTTAGTAAAGCCACTGAAAATCTTGCCATAACTGAGGCTTATTAAATTGCTATGTTCTTGTGCACTTGGTTTGTTGGTTTTTGTTTTGTTTTGTTTTTCTTCGTTTGTTTGTTTGTTTGGGTTTTTTGTTTTGGTTTTGGTTTTTTGTTTGTTTTTGGGGGGGGGGTTTGGTTTTTTTGTTTGTTTTTTTTTTCTTTCTTGTTCTGTTGCTTTACTTTTCCCTTGCTGGAGGGATACCTTTTCCTGTGTTGCAGTTATACAACCCGTCTGACCTCTAAATGTTTTAGTTACAATCATATTTAAGTGAGCTGGCACAATCATCTTGTTTGCACTGTCTCTTTTTAAGTGTACGGGCTACAAGTGCAACTAGAAGGTCCAGAGCAAGACTCTGAAGAGTGCTGAAAATGCAATTAATCAAAAGCAATCTAAAGACAGCTCGAATGAGTATAGCACTGGAGACAACCTCCACAGAGTGCAAAAGGGTAAATTTGTAGAAAAGCTAGACTAACAGTGCTTGAGATGACTCAGATACACCATTACTGTGGTCTCTTTACATGCAAAGTTAGCAGTCTTGTTAAACTTAAATTATTGTAAATTAAAGGTAGTATACAGTAGATGTCTAAGACCATAAGAACACGGGGAACACGGGTGCCAGTACTTTATTGTCACTATAAGTTATAATAATCATAAGACTAGTGACTTCCAGATCTAATAAAATATGAAATACGGATTTCAACAGTTCATTTTGCTACTACTTATTTTACTGCTTTGCCTCCTAAAAAGTTAAGCTTCCTTTCATTAAAAATGCCATCAAAAGTCTCGGTTACAACACTTCTTTTCTTGCAATTCATATTAAATTATTATTCAATATTTCTTTAAAGTAATTAGCAACATGACATTTTTTCCCTAGTCATGCTGTTAAACTGCAACTTGTTTTCTTGCTCACAAAGATGTTAAAACTCAAGAGAAAGCCATCAACTGGATGTCCAGTGCAGATCAACAGAATGGACAAAAATCAGATGATGATCACAAAGCTGTCAGCAGCTTATGCTGTCAAAGGACAGAAGAAAAGAGGGGCTGTCTGAGGTAATACATTTGTTGTGGAAGTTTTTTATTTAAATCTTGGCATCACTGGAGTCAGTGGGAGTTTTGCTGTTCTGTATGTTAATCTTAATTCTGGAGAACAATTTTGAAGATGAGAATAATTGATACATCAGGAATTAGTGCTATTTTGAGCATCTATACAGCTCCATTTTTTTTTTTTCTTTATGGCCACAGTGCCAAAACTACATTCTAACTAGATGATGTAGTCTGTTCAATAGTTCTAGAGAAAACTTTACACACTCTTTTGGGAGTAATTTTTCAGTAGACTTGGCCATTTCTCAACATTGAATCAGAAAATGCACTGTATTAATTCATCACAATGTAGATATTACAGTTTTCAAGATAATTTTCAGTGGAGGAAATCCAGAAGTACCTCAAATGGTTGACAATAAGACACATCTCCTTTGTAAGCTTTGGCTTTAATTTTGGTCCACCCTAAACCAGGATGTGCTGCAATAGCTGTTTATTAATACTTGTGAAATGGGATTATTCTGCTGTTATCTCTGATGAAGCACATTGCAAGCAACTATTAAAGTTAAACCCCACATTTGGTACTATTTAATTACATTGTTGAAAGTCTGGTCATGTAGGCTAGTTAACGAGTGATATATAAGGAGCAGTGAAGATTTCCCTCTGTTCCTCTACCTGCTTACATGTTTGTGAAACTTCCCTAAGTTTATATTGATGCTAACTTTAGGGCAGCTGTTCTATTAGAGCGAGTTACAGTCTTTTAAAGCCAAGGGAAAGACTTAGTGAGTTATCAGAAGGTGAAGTGGACTGTACCTACAGAGAAAACTTCACTAACGTGGGCTGATAGCCTAACACACTTCAGAATTAAGTTCTTATGAAGAATGACAGCAGAGAGCAGTAATTGTACACGAGATACCATTTTGAAGAAACACCTTTTGTGATCCTATGAATTGCGTGAGAATGCTAACAATTCGATTAAATGCTACTTCAAATAGCACAACGAAAAGCAGTGGGATATACTGCAAGTAGCTAGCATGCAATAATCTACCAAGGCTGACAATACAAGAAAACATTATATATCTAAAGATTGTGCTTGAAGTTTATATATGTTTCATTCCTTCTGAGATTTATGTCAGGGCCCATTTGGCTACAGGGCTGTTACAGGCTGACATTCATATTTTATATTGTCCCAGAAACTCAGTTGACTAGGTTGACTGTATTAGAGGTTTGTTCTTAAGCAATATTGAGATTTTTAATTTAGTAAGTAAATATATCTAAAAGCAAAATCGTTACAAAAGGTTTAAATTCACTGCATTTACTCAAGGTTCTTTTGATATTTTGAAAATATCTTCATGCCAAGAAGATCTTACTGTGACAGACCGTAGGCGTACAAATATTTATGACCACAAATGCAAAGTGCAATTTGTTAATAAAGAATTTAAGAGTAGAAAATAATTTTGGATTATTTAACATTGTACTTTTGCAATATTTCTTTAAGTGAGGGATATCTACTAGAAATTTTATTCAGGAATTTTGTTTTACAGAACCTAATCTTTCTAATCAAGAAGATACAGGTGTTTTCTGCTTTGAAATGTTTTTGTTAGTTGTTTTCCATATGGATCACAAGTTGCTTGTCTATAATGTTACTAAATTTTATGTAGCCCTGGACAGCTTGCCTCCTAAAACAGTGTCCTGTTGCTCTTTGCGAAGTCCAGGCTAGAGGACCACCAGCTCTATGAAACTGTCGATCCAGTGCTGTCTAGCACAGGGTCTGCACATAATGGCGTAACTCATCCCTTCTGCCACTCTTCACCGCAATCCTTTCTGTTTTAACAGTTTTAAGGCCACCCATGTACTTACTCACCCTTTGGGGTTTTACTGTCCTGCTGACTGCCATATGTGCAGCTTTGGCCTTGTCTAGCTGCTGTTGGCTGCTAGCCCAAGTGCTTTGCCCTTGCAGCCTCTGCTGTTTCACACTGTAGCTTTCTGCCCAATCTCTGTTGCCAAGTCCTCTGCCCCTGTACTGTTCAACTGAAGCCCGCAACATCCCTAAGCAGCCTTTTCTTGCTTCTCACTTACATGAGCTAAACACTAAGCAATTATAGTTGAACAGATAATATTTTTCTTACTGGTGGAATTCCTAGCCATCACAGTTGTATACTAAAACTGCCTTGAGTGCTATTTAAAACTCAGCATTTCATTAAAATGTTAGGTTGATAACTGTTGATTTTTCTAGTCTCATAAAAATGTTGCGTATTGGCTGTGCCAGCAAAGGTCCTGCACTGAAGCAGCAAGGAATGGGGGAAAGAGCTGGAGAGGAAGAAACCAGAATACAACATAGAATCATGCTGACCTTTTCCAAGAAGATGGACTCTTTAATTTCTTACCCATTTCCTACATACTCTCTGTTTTTTAGTGGAAAAGCCTGGTAACTCACTTCAAACAGGTAGAAATGGAAAACCACTCTAAAGAAAACTACTGCTTTTTTATTTGGAGAATAGTCTTGAAAGCTGAAGCTATTTCTCATGCACAAAAGAACTATTAATTGTATTGCGTTGATATCTGTTAAAAACTCAGAGATTTCAGAATATGCACTGAAATACTTTTTTGTTTTGTTTTGTTTTGCTTCTGTTTCCATTATTTTAGAATGACAAAAAAGGTTCTGCAAGACATCTGTAAACAGCAGAAATTATACGTGACCCCATACTTAAATGACACTCTTTACTTGCATTATAAAGGTAAGATGTGGACATGACCAATTAGACTTAAGTAGCATTTTAGCAGAGAATCTATTTTATGGCCTATTGAAGTAAGGTATCTGAGTTCTTTTATATTAGAAACATAGTTTAATTTTATATAACAATGAGATTGTGAAACAAAGTGAGTCAGAATGATGGTAGAAAAGTGAACTCATTATAGATCTAATAGTCCTAATCCACTTTGTGCAGTCATGCAAAGGATTGATAGGAATCTAGGAGCACTCTTTCTCCTCCCCCCCCCAAAAAAAACCGGGTAGCCTCTGAGAAATATCTTAAAATACTGGTCTGGGTTGCATTCAGAGGAAAATACATATATTTCTTCTTAAATGTGTTTGTACAAAGAAGCTTTTTTCCAACTTTGAGGACTTTATTACTGCCAAATAAAAGAGGTCAGGAAGAAAACAACAGAAAGATAAAAGTGAAAGAAAAAGAAGTTGCTAGGATGAACATGGATCATCCTTTTGTAATCTTGGAGCAGATTTTTGCATGATATGGTTAACTGGCTTACATGAGAATTGTTTTAAATAAATAGGACATTATAAAATAAATCTACCTTCTACATTTGGCCTTGGTTTTGCTGTTTTCTCAGGTTGTATTATTTGAGCACCTAAAGGGCTGCATGAAATGTAGACCAGAATAGGTACATATATGGTTGTGCCCTTTAAGGGCCAGGTACTGTACTAATTAATTCAGTGGAAATACTGGCAGCAACTTGAGTACAAGTGTTCTCACAGCTGTTTCAGCAGCATTCGTTTAATGAAATTTACTCTTCCAAAGACTTGGTTTCAGCCAATGCCATTTCATTTTGAAACATCTTTTCTCGTAGGATTTGACTGCCTGGAGAATCTTGAGGAGTATACTGGGTTGAAGTGTTTATGGCTGCAATCCAATGGCATAACAAAAATCGAGAACTTGGAGGCTCAGACAGAGTTGCGTTGCCTCTACCTGCAACTCAATTTAATTAAGAAAATTGAAAACCTTGAACCCTTACAAAAGCTGGATTCCCTCAATATCAGTAACAACTACATCAAGACCATTGAGAATCTCTGTAAGAACTGTTGGAACAACATGTAACGAGGTTGGAATAACCTGTAACGAGCCCATATTTCTAAGCTTTGACTAAGCTAAGCTATAGGAGGTGGAAGCGAGGACAGGAAGCGTGGGAAGACCACGGGAATGTAGTCCAGGAAGCCAGGGACCAGGTTAGGAAAGCTAAGGCTCAGTTAGAATTAAATCTGGAAAGGAACGTGAAAGATAGCAGGAAAGGCTTCTGTAGGTACGTAGCAAAT
>NW_009910343.1:0-7329 GCF_000696875.1 Nestor notabilis
ATTCTATGATTCTATGATTCTATGAAAAGGCGACCGTTACTAATGGTTAGCTACAACATTTTGGTAACTAACATTAACCATGGAACTCTTGGAAAAAATCCCAAACTTCTTGTCTGTTACTGGATAAAAACCCCCAGAAATAATAATAATAATAATAATAAAGATAAAATACAATGAATAATTCAAAAGACATAATTTTTCAGATGCATGCAAGCAACTTCACCACCCTGCAGATCCATAAACTGATCAGCATTGACTGAAATGCATTTCTTGAATTAATTCAAAATGTATTTTATGAATATGTTCCAAACAGTTTGCTGCCAGTATGTGACATGCAAAATTCACATATGCTTGATTAGCAGCTACTTAGTCAAATACATCACCTGGGGCTTGTCGCTGTTCACTGATTAGCTGAGCTTGCAAGGAGAATGCAGCACATCATGGAATTCAGTGCACAGATATTGCCAGAGAGAAATTCACAAGTGCTGAGGCAGGCACCTTTTAAATATTGGAACCAATATAACAAGCTGCAGCTACACATAGCAGCAAGATTTTTGCTGTGGCAGCCAGAGTACAGATCAGATCAGATGCTTCAAGTGTCATGGAAAGCCACCACAAAAGGTATAAAAGTTCATTTTCTACATGCATTAGTGTTGCATAATGTTTTCCCAACTCTGGAAACAAGGGCATCCACCCATGACAGCAAATGTATCCCTGTTGTTACAGGTGTGGGTGGTCAGCACAGCTGCCTTCATTTTCTTTTTGTTCCTGACTGTACGACTGTCCAGCTTGGTACATATCTAGAACCACATTTTACAAGTGGCCACTTATTTTAGCCTCAGTGTACCTCCCATCTGCTGTATAAACTAGACTAGGATATTGGCAGCTGCTGGAGGAGGTGGCTCCTTGCCTACTGATTGCTACAATCGCTGTTTCACTAGAAGTAATGATGGGGGAAAAAAAAAAGAAAAGAAAAAAGGAAGATTTTAAAGCCTAGACAAAGAAACATCTGAAGGCTTGCATTTATAATGATTACTACTGCTTTTATAGCTATGTAATAAATCGTCACTGTGTGCTACATTATGCTTCAATGAACAGCTGAAATGCCACTGGAAATTTTTAAAACATTCAACTTAGGAATAAATCTGACTATGTATGATGGAGAAGATCTGAATGTCTAATTTATTTTCTCAGAGTTGCTATTACCAGTAACCTGTAAATGAAAATATTCTTTTCTTCCTTAAGGGTTCAACTACATACATATTCTATTTATCCTGCATTACTTCAACTTCTGTTTAAGCCATCATGATTTCCACAACTAAATACAACAGTGGACTGAGACTTTGAGACAGCTCTTTGGCTAATACAAAATGATCTGTTAGCTCCACTCACTGCGTTGGGTACATTAACTGGCAGAAGGAGGATGCAAATTATTAAAGATCTTGAATGAGCTCCTCAAGCATGCTGCATCATTTCTGTGCTGCAGTGCCTGCCAGTGTGACATGGGATGAGCACTGAAGGGTAGTCCTGAGCTCAGTGCCAGAGCTCCTTCAGAGAAGCTTATATGCTCATCCTTACTGCTATGATAAAACAGAGATTTTGCTTGGGATGTGTCCTGGGTTCAGCTGTAACAGTTAGTCTCTTGTGGATACACCATGTCAGTTGAAGCAGCATTCGTGGAGCTTGCAGCAGGCATGGGAAGCCAGGCGTGCTTTGGGGCTGGGCTGGCTCCAAAGGTAGCACGCTGCACTCACAAGTGGTGTGACCCCAAAGCACCTGCACCATCCTTCTTCCTCATACTGCTGCTGCCCTTGTCCCAGGCCTCATCCCAGAGGATGGGAGCATAGCCACAACAGCATTGATAATGCATGGGGCTGGAGTAGCATGCTAGATGTGATTTCCAAGAACCACAGGCAAGAGGCAAGGCAAAAGGAGTAGACGAGGGCTTTGGGTTTCTGCTGCTCTGTGGCCAATCCCCTTGGTCAGATCCAAGGGGACTGACCAGAAAGGGAGCCAGAGCTGAGGTGGGTAGAAAAGGAGTCTGCCAAGACCCAGCGGAGAAATAAAGGCTCTGCTGGGTAAAGAAAGGCAAGTTTCTCTGATACACACTGTGCTTCAGGGCAGTTTGGGGCACCCCTTTAGACCAGACACAATATAAAAAAGTGTTACAATGAAAAGTGGTCCTAAGACTGTATTGTCTTCTGCAAGTTCAGCATTCAGATTCATAGCAGAGAGCCCAGTGTTGTGCCAGATGGTTACTATGCCCTGCCAACAGAAGATGACAAAGCAGAATAAAGTGAAAGTCCAGAAACATGTCCTGAATACTCCTGTAAGCCAGCAGAGGAATGGGCTAAAATTTGCCTTCAAACAAACAGGAAAAATCCAACATAACACCACACACAACTCAAACCCAAGAAAAAATAAACTGAGAACCACCACTATTGCTAAATATTGCAGCTCTCACTTCTGTAGCCTCCAATGGACAGCTTAGTTCCCTAGGGCTTAATTATCCTTGGCTGAACGCCTCACCTCTGGCATGGCTGGTGGGCACATCCAATGTACATTTCTGTGCTTAATTTTATTTGCATTTTAGTGTTGCTAGAAGCCAGCACAGTCTGGCACAAGGCAAACATTGAAGGACATCAGGGAGGAACACGTACCGGACAAAGTCATTCAAGTGCATCTGTCTGATCCTGGTCATGATATGGGTCACCAGGCTTGGGTAATTTGATCATGCTGGCACATGGTTTTTCAGTGCAATGAACATAAAGCTGTCATGCTACTGTCAGAGACAAGGGCAGCACACTAACAGTTTTGAGCATTTTCCCCACTCATCAGGGATTTTTCTGGGTTTTGAAGATCTCCTTTTCTGGTGTTGTTTATAATCAATAGAGTGAACTTCCTCATTGGGTTTTCCTATCTTAAAGCTAAAATTAAAGCTAAAAAAAAGTAAAATAATAAAACCTCCCTTCAAGTCCTTAATGTGTTGCTAGAGCCAAGTCTGAGAAAGAAATATCTAAAACTTGGAGATAACCGGAAAAAGCTCAACTTCTGAAGAGCAATTAATTATTATAATAATATAATAATCAGCAAAAAATTGACATTTGCTTCCTTTTGCATTGTAAAAGATACAACTATCAGACTATAAATTGTCTTCACTGCATGGACCAGCCAACACACACAATAAAACTGTATGGGACATGCCTGTGTCACAGGGTTTGTCATGCAGTGAGAAGAGGCAGTATGGTGTATTTTTCAGATTTTGTCAGGGCTGCAGAGGAAAGCACTTAAAAAATAGATAAATGCAGAAGCCCACACAATTTGGTGTCACGCAGCTCTCTAGCGTGTCTATCTCCAGCTGTTGTGGGTTTTTTGAGTAAGCACAACGTGTCCTGCCAGAGAGCTCCTGTTAGTTTGATAGAGGGCAGCAGGAACTGGTTCAATGTTTTCAGTAGCAAATGCTTCAAAAAAGCCCAGTCCCTTTTGAAACTCTCCATGTCTGTCTACTGCCAGCTTCAGAATCGGCCATGAAACCACCTCTTTGTCATTTTATTACAAACCTGCTTTCCTCTCAAGGGACACAGAAGCTTTGGATTGATTTTTCTTTTCTTTGGGATGTGGAGATGTTGAGGTTATATGACCCAGTTGAAAGAGCAATTTCTAGTTGTTAAAGTGTTAGTAAAGACGACTACTGCATAAAACCCATCATATACATGAAAACAAAGCTTCCCCTTTATCTCAAAGATCTCCTCAGGTGCTGTGCATAATCAAAAACCATAGGCTAATGAATCAAAGGAACATTTCCCTTGCCTGTGACATGCCACATCTTCTACCTGCTTTCTAAACATGGTGAAAGAACAGAGCACAGAATGGAAGGAGCACATAATGCCATATGCAATTGAGTTGGTAAGAGAAACAGATGGGAGATGATGCAGACAGACATTATACAATTCTCTTTAATCAGAAATCTGGTCTACATGCTGGTGCTGATTCCTATGTGGGGGTGTGTGTGTGGGGAATAGTTGTGAGCGCTCTTCTGTTCCACTCTGGATAGTGAAAAGAGATGCTGGAACATAGAAGCAGTTCAACCCGGATGAACCAGCTCAACCTAGTGATGCCAGGTAAGCTGTTTCTGTAGAAAACCACACATTTTTTGTTTACACCAGAAGAGAAATCCATCCTCTCTTGTCACACCTAGCAGGGTAAGACATAACATTGTCGAGAGCGCCCAGCTTGAGAAGAGTAGCTTTCCTTTCAGAAGACCTTCAGGAAAGCCGGGGGCCTTACCATCCCCCCTCCCTATTGCCAGTCCTACTGAGTACATACATACTCAAATGGGTTTTTGCAGGTCCTTGCTGAGGAAAAGATGTCTGAACCTAGACCAAACATGTGACACAAGGCTCCTGCCTTTTTCAGCACAAGTCTCCTTTGCGCTGGCACTAATAATCCCAGGAACGAGAGCTGCTCACCAGCAGAGAAATGTATTTACCTAAGCTGGAAAAGCTTTTGCCTCAGATCAGGCATAGCACTATAAACATTGCCTGAGGGCCTGAGCAGGTTGGTCATGCTTGCAGTCCTGGTGGAGCCTTTTGGTCCCTGCTGGAGTTACGATGAATCCTTTGCTGGTCCCCCTATTAAAGTGATCCACCATGGCTTTGATGAACTCTCTCATTGCCAGCACAGAAGTCAAACCCTTCTTCCTGCAGAAGGTACTACTTCAGCTATCCTTGGCATGGCCAGGTGCACTGACCAGATCACACATCACTTTATGTTCTTGATTACTTTTAGTGCCACCTCTCCCCACTAATGAGATTCAAAAGTAATCCACAGTCTGCTCAGATGAAACCCTTACTTTAGTAATTCAAGCATTTTGGTGTGCCAGCCAGCCAACTGTGAGCATGTGTTTGAGGGCAAGCCCCCTGAGAAGGAGGGAACGAGATGCCTCCAGGTCTGCTCAGGCACAGGGACTGCTTCACCACCACTTCCAATTGCTGCTATTACCACAAGTGAGTCAAATCACACTTCATTTTCCTCCTCTCAGGTGTCTGGTAACACTTAAAACATCCTCTCACACACCTGCAGATCTGCACTTCCTGATGTATTCATGGTGAGAACTTTGAGTCTCAGTCTGTGTGCTAATATTAAGCTTAATCCTGCTCAGAATATTGACATCAGGGTATCTGGCATCAAGATATTCCCCACTGCAGTCCCTATGCTATTCTACTAAAAAATAACAGTCCCACAAGCTCGGACCTCACCTGCTTGATTTAATTTTCAGGTCTTCCCCATTCATACATTAAAAATTTGATTAATTCTGCCAGTGGGAAGAACCAAGAATCACAGCTCTCTGCCAAGCTGCAGGAGGAAAGCAGTTACTTTTCAGGAATGTCACCAGGCCATGTGCTGAGCTGGCTGCACAACCAGCCCTCCCTGCTTAGCATCGCAATTTATGCAGGAGCTCTGGCTTGCTCCTGGGAGTGGGAGGATAGCACTCTAGCTCAGCTAAACGGCATCTTCTGGGCAGGCTTCCCATTACTTAAAGTCCTTCTGTGCTATTCCAAGTTACAATACTGGGCAGTATTTATCTACAAATCATGTTTTCTAGGTGAATACTAAAACCGTATTTGCTGTTTGATGTCACTGCAGTGTTTATTTAAGAGCAATTTTTCCTGACAAATTGCAATGCATTTTCAGTGATCAGTGTCCTCAACTCTACATGGTACTGAAACCAGGTGACGGTCACTCACATACTGCATGGTCATGAGCCTGCAAGCCCTGCCATGTGCCTGTTTCCTAATCACCTGGTTCAGAAAGACATTTCCAACCCTCCACTGTGAGATATGAGCATCTCACAGTGAGATTAGGAGCACATTTTAGGTTTTGCAAGTCAACACCATTAGTCCAAAACCCGCACATAAATCAGCAGCCACCTGCATTTTCCAAAAATGAATTTTACATATGCAGCATTTTTTCACTTCCTATTCAGTCTTCTACCATTTCAAAAATTTCAGTTACCTACTTAAAAAAAAAAAGCAGATTCAACATCTGTACAGATGTGCAACACAAACCAAACTACTGCAGAAACTCTGAAAAGCAAGTACATTTTAAAGCAATGAGGAGGGAAAACTAGTAACTCTGCAAGGCAGAAGGGAAAAATACCATATCCAACTAAGCTAAAGGGGCTGAGCTCACGTTCTCATATCTCTGAGTAACAGCACTGCCTCCAAATTAATGTTTGAAAAAGCAAGAGTCAATACAGGGCAAAGCATGCTACCTGACAAATACTGCGAGTATCTCCTCACCCACTGTGAGCACACATTATTTCTTGATAGCACCTGCAAATTGTTGACCTGGACTGTAATACATGCTGATAGTGACTGTGGATTTTCTCTCTTCGCTCCTGATGGGTTCTTTTTGAAACATCATCTGTGCACTCTTATTAAGTAG
Organism: Nestor notabilis; assembly: GCF_000696875.1. NCBI lineage: Eukaryota > Metazoa > Chordata > Aves > Psittaciformes > Psittacidae > Nestor > Nestor notabilis. The sequence goes on from NW_009910343.1 coordinate 6,448, forward strand.
CTATTTCAGTAGTCTCTATTTTAGCTGGTTTGTATTTGAAGACCGCTAAGCAGTTTAAAATCCCTGAAAAGAAAATTGCTTTTTCTTCTAGTCTAAGCAAGTACTTCTAACTTTCTACATTTTGTTTTTCTGTGGGCACCTGGGAGTTGGTCATTTGCAATGGGATTCAGCTCCTCCTGCTGGCGCAGGGGTTGAGAGGAGAGTTGTAAGACAGAGTAATGACCTCCTGGATAACTCTACAGCTAGTTTCTCAAGCTGTGTCTGGGTAAGTATAGTTTGGAGCTCAGATGTGACTTGCAGCTGTTTCTTCCTGATAAAACCGCAAAGATTCTGGGGGAAACTGGGATTTATCACTGACTAAGATAAAACCCTGCAACTTCTCTTGTCATACCAAAGAAGTTGGAAATAGTAACTCCTTTTTCCTACGTTTTATTTAAAGTAATGTCTAGAATATAAGTAAATTAAAAAATAATGGTGTGCAGTAGGGTTTCTGGCAAATTTTTTACTGTTTCTCTGGGCAGCAGTCTGCTGCTCTGGGGGAGTTTCTTTTTTATCACTGATCTTGCACAGCAAAAGTGGTACCCCAGAGACAGGAAGACATTCCCTTCATGTAACTTTACCAGAGTTATTCCTCAGAAAAAAAGGAGCTGCTACCACATTCCCTTTAGCTGCTTTTACATCAAAGGGAATCCTCAAAACAAACGCAGTTAATTCCCAAAACCCAGTTATCCATGTGCATTTTACAGTTCTCTCTTTCCACTCCGAAATCTTCCCAGTTTTGTTTTCTCTCCTGTGCTGACACACAGCATTAAGTGATAACCTGTTATTTCAGGTGTGTATATAGAATAGAATAATAGAATCAGAGAATCATAGAATAGTTAG
>NW_009910344.1:0-890 GCF_000696875.1 Nestor notabilis
GCTTTCAAAAATACTAAGACAGATGCGTCCTTTAGGATTGCTCAGAGAGGTTAACAAACACAAATACAGGTATCTCTGTGGCTCTACCTGAGTCATCAGTCTGTCAGCTCCCGTGTTCTCTTCATCCTTAAAAATAATGTCAGGGTTGTAATTTGGGGTTAGTTCTTTAAATCTCTCGGAGTTTCTTGTGATCTTCCCTTCATATCTTCCACTGGCCCCTAGGGTCTTCTCTGCCACATTGGGAATAAACTGCTTATAGGCTAAAGGGGTCAGCTTTTTGGGGTGTCTCCTTTTTCCAATGCCCCTGCCTGGTCCACAAGTCAGCCCAGAGGAGACTAAAAGAGCGCAGATGAAGCCCACCAAGAGAATTCTTGTCAACAGCAGCATTTCGTCCATTGAATCCAATTACTTCAAAGCTCTCTGTGCCTATCCCTGGCTGTCTCTCTAGAGCTCTCTCGCCTCCTATGTCCTTGTCTGCTTTCTGAATCGTATACTATCCACCGATCCCTAGCAAGACAGGTGCTGGAATGGCAGGCTTTAGGTCGCTGATAACGGAACACATCGGAGTTTGGTCGGGAGACAGCAATCGAGAGACAAAAAAAGGGTCTGATTTTAATGGTAGCAAAGCAAGACGCTTGTGAGAGGAGTCTGCCTTTAGTTCTATATTATAGCTGCCAGGGCCGCGAGCTGATTGGCCAAGGCGAGACAAGCTTGTCTTCTGATGTTTTAACCCTCAAAAAGGCAACAAATTCTTGAAAGATTTTTTTTTTCCTCTTTTTACCTGAAGGGCTTGGAGCTGAGCGGGGTGGAGATCGCGCTTTCTTGGGATAACATCAATTACACGCTGTTTTTTCTTTTTGGTTTTTTCTTGTTCTCTCCCCCCCCCCCCC
>NW_009910344.1:930-3116 GCF_000696875.1 Nestor notabilis
ACAAAGGGGAAACAGTTCCTTCTTGAAAGAAGGGGGGGGGGGAAATAAGATTAGCAGCCAGCCTCAGTGCAAGTCAAGTTTCTAAGGGCAGTTGCGGTTAAATAAAATGCCGAATTATCGGGGAGCCGTGCAAATAGAAACGCATTGGGGAAATATTAACGCCCGGGGGTGTGTGGGGGGGAAGGTAATGCCATTTAAGAGCGCACCCACCTAAGGGGCTTTATAACAGGTCTCTTCCCCCTGAAAAGGGAGATTGCTCTCCCTCAGTGCAAGTCAAGTTTCTAAGGGCAGTTGCGGTTAAATAAAATGCCGAATTATCGGGGAGCCGTGCAAATAGAAACGCATTGGGGAAATATTAACGCCCGGGGGTGTGTGGGGGGGAAGGTAATGCCATTTAAGAGCGCACCCACCTAAGGGGCTTTATAACAGGTCTCTTCCCCCTGAAAAGGGAGATTGCTCTCCCTCCTGGAGACATACATTTTTAACCACACTAGCCTTTTAGCTGATAAATGACTACTTTAAAGGCAGAAACAAGCTTGATGCGAGGCGGCAGTTATATGAAGTTAGCGTGTCTGACTTGTTATCACACAGCTGCAATGGGGAGAGATCTAAATGCCACTTCTTTTTTCTTTTTTAAATAATAAACCCAGGACCATCACCCACTTTAAAATAATGCTGTACCTTCAGAAGTGCATGAAAAGTCATCTGATTAAAAATAGATGCTCTCCTGAGCACGCTGGGGCTGTATTCTTTGTTTCTTGGGTCCAAGGCGAAGAGGAGCGTTTTAGACTCTTACACCTCCTTGCGGGGTGTCATTAAGTTTTTAAGAAAAGCATCATGTTAAAAGCATCCGCAAACACAATTAACAGAGATCGATCCAAGCAAAGTGAATGGAAAGGGGATAAGTTTAATGTTAAATTAATTGTTATCTCATGCAGCGTGGCAAGTGATGTCTTTATCCCGATCTCCAAAAGCTACTAATCAGACAAAGGTGTTGAGAGACGAGCAAAATTGCAGAGATGGGGCTGATAGAGCAGGTTAGACAGAGAAGCAGAGTCCCATATGAACAAACACTTCTCTGCCTGTGAAGAGCTCATTTACTTTTGCTCCTAAGAAAATACAGTCTGTCCAAGGATCTAGAAACTTTCGGGAGTTTTTTTAGGAGTTCTTAAAAATGCCAGGAGGACATGCTGGAGCAATTCAAAGTCCACTTTCTGACACCCCCCTCCCAAGTAACTTCTTTTCTTTCTTTCTTTCTTTTTTTTTTTTTTTTTTTTTTTTTTTTTTTTTTTTTTTTTTATCCCCCCCTTGAAAAAAGAAAAGAGCTCTTTGAGCTGAGCAGTTATATGGGAGTTTTCCGGCCGGTGACATCGAGCTGAGTCGTAATCAACTTAAATCACGTGAAAATGGACTTTAAAGTGGTGAAAAAGTTGTATATCCGTAAGCTGGAACAAGCAGGACAAAACGGACTTTTCAAGGGACAACGTGGTCTTTTTTCACATAAACTTCGCAAAAGAGCCGAAAGGAGTGATTCGAAGCTCTCACACTGACTCTAACTGGTGCTCTTCACTCTTTTTTTTAGCCTATACTTTTCCTCTGCTATTTATGTTTCTTTGTAGAGTTTCAGTGAATCACTGATTTCTCACTCCGAGCTTTACATTGAAGAGTTTTGACTTGGAAATGGCAAAAAAGTTAGAAAGCCAGCAGCTTGGCTTCTAGGTTTTTATCAACCAACTTAGTTGCAGAAACAAGTTGTAGAACAGCTAAATACCTGCTTCATGCTGTTAAAAAACAAACTTCAGTTTTATCTCCCCGTCTGCGTGCATGTGAGAAGACAGATACAAGGAATATATAATTTATACAAAAGAGGGTATGTTCTTTTGATGTGGTTGCTTAAACAGCATGACTTGATATAACAGTTGATTAAACAGTGCCAAGGAATAAAAGCTATTCTTAATGGTGTGGGATACTGCAAATCTTTTATCACCCCTCTTACCTTGTCCCCCTTCCCCAGGGAAAGATGATCGATATCCCAGGCACTAGACGGGTGGACATCGCAATGAAGAAGTATAGAGAATAAGGATAAACTCCCTCATTATCAGATTGCCATATGTACAAAGCAGTCACCCAAAGATTAACAGGAAAGGAAACGCAAAGAAGGAATTAATTAAATGCAAGTAATAAAT
>NW_009910345.1:0-10212 GCF_000696875.1 Nestor notabilis
AACCACCTCGTCCTGTGGGGCTCGGCGTCGCTGCCCGTGATGCTTCGGCGCCGGGGACCGCACAAGTTGCGATCGCTGCCGGTCGCCGCTGCGCTCGGGGACCGGCACCAGTCGGAGCCGGGCTTAACACTGTAGACCCGGAGAGCTCCGGAATGAGGAGAGGGGCCTAAAATACCTAACTGAAGACACGATTTATCCTGGTAAACGCGCGTATTGTGTTTGCCTTCGGTCCCCCAGCTGCAATTCACACGTTGGGCTGATTTTCTAGTTATAACACTGAGGGCAAGAAATACACTTTCCTTGAAGAATAGAAGCTGAGGAGTGATCCTCCGACTTACGGATTTCTGGAAAAAGGTGATTGTAAAGGTGTCAAGAGCATCTTGGTTTGGGGCTTCGGGCTTGTCGGTGCTAATTATACATCAGCCCAGCTTCCCCTGGCGCTGCAGGAGCAACATTAGCGATCTAGATGAACCTCCTGCTAGTAGTCGTTACCCTTTCCTTCTCTGTTTCCAGCACTGCCAGATGTCCTTCGGGCAAACAAACACAAACATCCCGAGTCTCCCCAGAGCAGCACTTTCTCGCCTGGAAGATGCTTCTTGGAGTAAATATTATTAATTTGCTTTAGAAGTACAGGAGGTAGAGCATTTCTTGGTGCAGGAGCCTGTCTCCATCCACTTCCCCCTCCCCCCGATTCCTCAGTGACTTTGGTAGAATTTAAGGAAGCACAAGGAAAGCGTAACTGGGCCCTTGACAAATTCGGGGACGCCTTTCATGCATGGAACTGTATTTTGCTCAAGACATGGAATTTGTGAGGTTAGTCTGTCAGGGAAAGGAAAAAGAGATTTAAATAACCCAGGGAAGTTTTATTTTGCTTTGTGGTGTCTCCTCGTCACTGCTCCAGCCTGGAGCAGAACCGCAGCCGTGCCGGGCTGGCAGTCCCTGTTCCCAGCACTGGGAGAATGACATGTGAGAGTCGCAGCATGAATGTGACGTTTAATGTGATCTCAGCCATGAGTTGAAACAAGGACAAATAAATATAAAGGTAGTTTTAGCCCGTGTGGCGGTGGGAGGAGATTGTTGCAGGCGGCTGTGGGCCCTTCTTGGAGATGTCCTGGAGAATCTTTCAGCTTGTCAGAAGTGTTGTTTCAAGAGGTGGTTTTCGTGCTGTGCTCACATGGAAACTGAGGGCTTGTGGTTAGACAGGCGGAGGGTGATGGGCGTCATCCAGAGCACTCGTCGTCTGAGGGAGCAAGGACACAACGTGGGATTTTGAAAGCCTTGCAGGCGGAAGTGCCTGTGGGAAGCTGCTGCTCATGGAAGAGCCTGGCTCCTGACACAGGCGCAGCTGTGGTACTTGGTCACATCACACACCTCATTCGTGTGCAGAACATTTCCTGCGCTTTGTGATTTTATTCTGCCTCATGTCTCGGGACGAGCTGTGCTCTGCAAATGCTGCACTTGTCCTGTCTTTTCTGGGGGAATATAGGGGAGCTTGCTTTTATTCCTGCCCCCACTTCCCCAAGGGACTGCCTTATCTTCAGTGACAGTTTTGGGGGGCGCTGCCAAATAATAACAATAACAATAATAGGAAAATTGGGTGGTGAGATGGTTTTCCTTCCTTCATGATTGCAGACCAGTGGGTACCACTGCATGGCAGCTCAGGGGCCTGGCAGCATATCCACACCAGCACTGGAATTGGGGCTCTTTCTGCACCAGCATCTGTCAGTGCTGCCCTGGCAGAGGATGATGCCATGTTGGCTGAAGCTATGACAGTTCCATGTAATATAGAGCAAAATGAATCGATCCATATCAGAACATGCTTATCCCACAAGAGAAGGGAGCAGACAAACTGTTGTCACTTTCTGAGGTGACCACCTTGAGACCTTTCACACAGGCAAGTGAGGTAGCTCCTGTCAGGAGATCGGTGAGAAGATTCCACTGAATTGTGTGAGCTGAGCAACAAAGCCAGCTCTGGGGTTGCGTCTTCCCCAGCCCTTGCGGGGTAAGACCATGGTGGAGCTGAGCTGCAGACACGCCGGGGTGAGGTTCTCGCTGCTCCTTCCTTTCGACTACATGTGATGTTCCTCGCCACAGTGTGATTCAGCCTCTCAGGACAATGTTTCGTTTGCACAATGGTGTTTCTGCTGCTCCTTTAGTACTAGAATGAGAGAGTTTGCTCAGCCTTTGTGGTTAGTGTTTTTTCTTGGAGAATGTGGGATTTGGGCTCCATGGATGCAGAGTAGTCCCAACTGCCCAGTGTTGCTGTTGTCTCCTCCTGCTATAAAGTTTTCCCTAATAGGAATAAAGCTTTAGAAGCATAAGTGGAAAAAGAAGTCCTGATAGCAAGGATTAACTTGAAGTAACATCATGGGCGTTGTAGGTATAGCTTTAAAAAAATATAAATTACGTCAGTAAGATTTGCAATGAATGTCCCCAAAGAGTTTAAACCTTTTGCGGATCTCATATGCATTAAGAGTTGTGCACCAGCTTCTTGCCCAAGTCCAAAATGCTGATGGAAATTTTATCATTGGTTTCCTTTTGTGTCAGTGGAGGCGGAGGTTTGAACTCTTTACTTGACTTTCCATTATGTTGCATTTAATTTGTGGTTTCAGTCTATTGGTCAGTCTAATTTACTAAGGCATGCATGTGTGGACGAGTTTTTGAAGTAGCATTTTTGTCACCATGGCATGGTGATAAGCAGAGACGGTCCGTGGCACTGAGTCCCACGTGTGTGTCAGCACTGGCAGAGCTACCAATTCCGGCATCACCAGTGTGGGAGGTGGGCACTGCCTGTAATTGCCTCTTGCTGTGGGAAACGCTGCAGTGGAAGGCATGGATGGAGTGACATACAAGTGGGAATGGGTCGGTATGTGCTGAAAATGAATGGGCTGGTATTAAAAAGAAGGCCTACCCAGCAAGTAAGATCACTTATGTCCCAGAGTGACCGGGGGTACAGGAGATTCCTGGTTGTTGGATGGGCACCTCTGTCTCCAGTGTGACAGCCAAAGCAGCGAGTAACCCTGGCGCTGAAGCTGTTAAGTGCAGTATTTGAGCAAGGCATGGGTGTACAAAATTGTTCCTCTGACGTGGCAGGTGCTGCTCAATTATATTTAAGAACCCCCTTAGGGGACAGAAGTCAATTATAAGACAGAAAGTAGGTCAGCTGAAAACATATGCTTAAGATTTTGCAAGATGCTGTCATAGTAATTTATTATTGTTTTTTTCTGGAACATTTTTGTGTTTCCACCACTCATTTTGATGTGGTGTGACTTGTGAGTGTATGCAGTTTATTTTTTTCCTTTGACTTCTGGTGGTATCAGTTTTATTGCCTCTGATTTTTAATGGAATTTATTTCCCTGAGAAAAGTGAAGTGACCTGTGAGGAACAGTCACCCAAAGGTTGTCTTAGAGCATCACTTCTTGTCAAAAGAAAGCCTGCGGTGGCTGCTCTTTACTGTGGGTGGTCCTGGGTGAGTTAGTAGGACTGACTCCAGCTATAGGTGTGTGTGCCAGAAGTCATCGAAACCTTTTTATGCGTACGCTAATACAATTTGGGGAGAGAAAACAACGCGTGGTACATGTCTCCATCTGCATAATAGGACTGGGGAGCCCCAGGGGAAGGTCAGCATCTGAGAGAGGGCCTTTTACACTTGGAGGTGGGTTGACAAAGGTCTGGGCAGGGGTCCTGTGCTGCTTGAAGTGGTGGTTCAGACTCCCTTCCTCTTCCTCTTCCTCTTGTTCTTCCTCCTTGCTCCTCCTTAGCTGGGTGTCTCCCCATGGCCATGCTCGTCTGCCTGCTCTGACTGGAGGTGTGTGAAATGTTTATACATTTTGCTTCTTGTTGGCCAGACTGCAGCCCTTAGTGCACATATGATTGAATGTGTCCTTATTTTAGGTCTTTCCTCACCATGCCCTTCCTCATTTAAAGAAGGTCTCTTCTTCCAACTAACAGGCGATAGGACAAGAGGTAACGGCCTCACGCTGTGCGAGGGAAGGTTTAGGTTGGCTATTAGGAAAAATTACTTCACAGAGGGTGTGATCAGGTATTGGAATAGGCTTTCCAGGAAAGTGGTGGAATCAACATCCCTGGAAGCGTTCAAAACCCGTGTAGATGAGGTCCTCAGCGACATGGTTTAGTGGTGGTCTTGACAGTCCTGAGGTGGTGGTTGGACTTGACGATCTTAAAGGTCTTTTCCAACCCAGTCGATTCTATGATTCTGTGAGGTGGCCTTTCTTGAATAGGTGTCAAGTAGCTCCACTTCTGAAGACATAACCAGAACTGTAGTTGGGTCGTGGACTGATGGTTTGTTCTGGTCCCTAATGGGGCTGTTATTTTTCTGCTCATGTGCCGGATTGCCTTGCTGGGTAGCGTTGCCATAACTTACATGATTGAAGTGAAATGGAGTTATGTGCTCTTATGTGCTCTTTGATAGCATCAGGGCCTTGTAATAACATCTTCTTAAAACACTCATAGTAATCAATGAAACTTCTTTCCAGCTCATGTCAGAAACTTCAGGTAAAACCACGGAGTGTACCTGTTCAATCCAATCATGTTTAACTTCATATAAAATTATATTTAGATATGCAGTTTATTTTTGGATTTTTTTTTATGCTTTCATTTAGAGATAGTTGAAGTTAAAATCAATTTTCTCTTAAGAACTAGTTACACCTTGTGTTGCACGTCTGGCAATGCTTGTGCTTCCCCCTTTTAAATACCATTTTTCCTCTGTAATACTGAGTGGAAAAGAAAAAAAAGCATTTTCTGTTACTAGAACAGTTCTCAAGCTGTAACAACATTTTTAAAAGTTAGTGACATTCTGACAAAAGGAAGCAACAAAAGGAAGCAGCTCCTTCAAAAGTGTTTGTTGCCTTGCTTTCAGAGCTTTTGTGTGTGTGTGGAGATGGGACTGCGGTGTTCTTTCTGCAAGACCAAGCGGTGTACCAAGATGGATGTTGGCATCTGCATTCAGATATCTTCTTGTTTAGTCAAGCAAAAGTGCTTGTAAATCAGATTTGGGAAGCCTTACGGCTGGCTGAGTTTCAGTTATTGTTTATAAAGTCTGAGAGCCTTTCCCTTGGCACATGTGACATAGAGCCACCTAGTTGCCATCTCAGGTGTGCCTTTGCAGATGCAAAGCACACGAGGTTGCTCAGTGGCTCTGGCAGATGTTGGCTCAATGATGTGCACCCATATTTTCAAGAGCAATCCATGGCTTGAAGTACAGGTTTGAGTTTTGTAGTTGATATTTTTGCTGACTGTGCTGTAAAGTAAGTGTCTGAATTAAGGGGAATCAACATTTGGTCTTTCCTTGTCAGTGATGTCCACAGGCAGCTTCAGTGACCATTTCTTAACAAACTTTCCAATGTGCATTTGATTCCTTCCTTCTGTTCTGACTTTTTTTTTTTTTTTAATTGTCTTATAATCATTTTCCTCAGAATGAAATGAGACCTCAGTTGGTGACCTTGAGACTTTGGTTTTCCATAATACAGGGTTTTTTGGTACACAGGAGGAGGTGGATGATGCTGAGTAGTGTGGTCCATTCCAACCCAGGTATGCAATGAACCAGGCATTTCTCAAAATCAAATGCTGATTAGATTGATAAAATACATATCAGCAAAGGAGCAGATCAGAATTTCAATAATTTACGAGATGAGCTCAATTCTATGATGAGTCATTAATTTCTAAAATATAACTTACTGTCATAGACTATGATTATTCCTTAGCCACAGGACTCGAGCATTATTTTTCTCTATACAACGTTTAGAAACTGTTAAAGCATTTGACAGGTGAATAAAAGATTCAGCCCTTTCTCCAAAGAACATAAGCCTTGTCTGCACAGTAGAGTGACATTGTTTTAACTTGCCTTTCTTCTTAAATCAGTGTAGTTAGCTCATACAGCAGTTGCATCTCTCAAGTTAAACCGTGCTTAAGAACAATTTACTTTGTAAATCTACATATTTAGGTTAAATCAGTAAGGTCAAGTAAGGCATACTTGAACTGACATAAATGACCCTGGAGTGTCGTGCTGTAGTACCCCCACACCCGTCTGACTTTCAGGCTGGTTCGCAGTTTTCTCTTGTCTACAGAACCATGGAGTAAGTTTACTAAAGGTCCTATCAGCTTTGGGGGGAATTGGCATTTTCCACCAATGTCATCGTGGCCTGAATTTAATTTTCAAATCACAGGAGTGATTTCTGAAGATGGCCTGCTTCTGGCGGACAGAGATGAGGCCATCCCTTGGGTCATCACAGGCTGCATGCTATGCAGAGGCTGTACCCGGGTCCTGGCAGGAGCCCATGGGCAGTCCTGGATGGTACAGCCTGGTACTGGCATGATCAGAGCCACCATGGTGGGATTTGTCTGTGATGGATGGGTTGGAAAGCTTCCATGGAATTGTCTCCTGCCAGCTGGAGAGAGACCATCCAATCAATGTGCCCAGCTGCATTTGGAAGAGAAGGTTTGTTGTGACCCTTGATGAGGCTTGTAAGACACCTGCAATTAGAAGAAATTCTTAAATGATGAAGGCTGTCAAATAAAACCACGCTTTGCTACTGCTGTGTGTGTTTCAGTGATGGAGGGTGCTGCATCTGAGCAGCTTCAGTACTGGTGCGCCCAGCAGTTAGCTGGCTACTAGGTGACATTTCCCCATAACTTCCTATGGGATGTTTCCTATGCAGATTAAGTCAGAGTCACGGGATGCACAGCTGACAGCTTTTTGAGTTGTCTTCTGATATGCCTTGGGAGGCCGATGGAGTGCATCTCCTGTTCTTGGGTTTCCTGTTGGTAACATTTGGTGGCATGTGGCTGTCACACGTACGTGTGCACATCTGCCCTTCTGAAAGCTGCCTTGTCCTGTCCAGCAGTGTTCCTTTGTTCCCAGGTGCCTCAAAGTCCTGTCTTGGTTGGGTTTCTCCTTGCATGGCTGGGAAGAAGTGGGTGGGGGATAAACTTCATAAGGTTGAAATAACAGTAGAAGGAAATTTAAATGGATTTCTTCATTATAAAACAAAGAGTAGGAAAGTTGGCTTCTCTCCTTAATTCTGCCACCACTTCATCAGACTTCTGCGAGGTTCATTTCTTCATCTGGAAAGCGAGCGTAGCTGTGTATCTCTGTCACTGGGAAGCTTAATTGAGTGTTTCTTAATGTACTAATTGAATCTCAATTACGTTCCCACTTAGTGTTCTGTTAGAAAAGGAAAGAGATTGTGTGTGTGTGTGCGTGTGTTTGCAAGCAAATAATGATCACGATTGCATTCTTAAAAAAAATTACAAATCCCCTTATTGTTTTGTTGTTATTTGTTCAGAGTGATCTATCAACCTCGTAGGAGGTTCACTGGATTATATTCATACCAAGGTTTTGTCCTCACCACTTCATGAGCATGGCTAGCGCGGCACGTGGAAGTGGAACATGATTCATCTCCTCAGCATGCCGGTGCTCGTAGTGCTGCAGTCTCTGCTAGTGGGTACTGGTGCACCACAGCAGTTAATAAGATTGTCAGAAATCTGTTAGGTGACAGCTAACTAAATTAGCAGGCTCCCTTATGTGTATTTGATGGAATCATTGGCGCGGATTCATGAAAAGTCGGAGCTTTTGAAATTCTCACTTTAAAAATTTCATGTCCTGTTCTTCAGCAGATGTGCTGACCGGCTTATTGTCTCCATGGTAACAAGGTTTCATTTTTAAAATAGCCTAAAGTCATAAAAGAGAAGTCAGATATTAATAGCATAAGCAGCGTAGGTACAAATAAAAAATAGGATTTGGCTATCCCTCATCCAAAATTTCTGGTATTTGGGAGCTGTCTGTCTCTTTGTACATACTGTGGGTGTTTGTTTAAATGTATTTTTCTAGTGTGACCTATAAAATTAATTCTCTTTATTCATGCAATGTTTTTACAACAAAATATTTACATGATTACAGTAACACTTAGAATACTAGTGTAATACTGAGTGCATAATATTTAACAGGTAACCATTAAAAGAATCTCTTTACCAGCATGCACAGCACACAACGGTCTAATGCAAGGTGCCCTTACTGTCCCCCTTTCTGTAATGGGGAGACTGGAGGCAGAAGTGCTGCATAACTTGATAACCCTGTGCTAAATCCAGGTCTCGAGGCCCTGGGCAGCTCCGTGTCCACCTCCCATGGCCTGCCACCTTCTGACAGCCTCACCGAGGTTTTTTCACCTCCGGTACTTTTGCTGCGCAGTAACAGATTGTGCGAAACTCCAGTTGTGTGATTATAGTGTAACCCCACAGATTAGAGCCATTTTAGCAGATTTTGGGAGCTCAAGCCACGCGCGGGCTCTGCCTGCCTTTGCTGTCATGCAGTTTCTATGGACACCAATGGTTCATGTCAAATGCAATCTCAGTGCAATTGTCTGTGCTGAATATGGAGGAAGCAGAGATGATTACATGGGACTACAAATCTGTATTTGTTAAAATATGTTCTGTTGCTTTGAAAAGAATATGGTAGAGACAGAAATAGCTTTTTCCTAAAATCCTTACGTCTTGGGTGACCCACAGAGTTGGAAGAAATAGCTTCTTAACTCCTTGCTGTTGGTTTCAGGGTTATATGGGAAAACCTGACGTGTATAATCTTCAAAATTCTGTTTTAAAAAATAATAAAACAGAGTTCTAGCAAAATAAAATTTAGGTGGGAACTTCTTCAGCCAATTACAACATTAAAAAGATCTCCCACTGAAGACAGCTTATGGTTGTCGAATGTAATAAGAAAAATCAGAATGTGATTCTGATAATTGATCTCAGTTTGACAGTTGAGGGAAGATGTCAAAAATGTGTTTAGAGAGTCTGAGTAGCAACATGTCTCTTGGCTGTTGTATTAATTTTTGGTGGCTTGTAATGAGGTCTCCAGCTGTCCCTGGTGCCTTGGGGCAAAGTGGAATGGGTAACAGACAGGACTTGAGTGCTTTCCCCTGCCCCTCTATCAAAATTGGATGCTTTCTAAAGCATGGGGAGGAGGGATGGAGATCCCTTCCTGCCCCAGTTCTCTGTTCCTGCAAGTCATCTGTGATTTGTACAAACAAAATGTATTTTTGCTGTGAACTGACACGGTCATCTTTCAGAAATCACATGGTGTGTAAAAGGTTGCTGTTCCTGTATGGCAATTGGGAGTCTTGGTGTCAGCATCTCCACAGGGAACTTCTCATAGGTCAGTGGTCCCACACCAGTCTCTGTGGTTTCTGCTGTTTGCAAAGCAACTTGCATGTGTTTTTTTGTGAGATCTGACCCTTACGTGTTAAATGCTTTAAGGTACTAGGGTAAAAATACATCTTGGTGGTTACACTCCAGTTACATTCCCTCTTAATAATAAACCCTCTTTGCACTCTGTTTCCTTGACACTTTTTACAATGAGTATCTCAGTTTTTGGGAAAACCTTTTTTGTTCTAAATAAGAGATTCAGTGTCCTTAAAGAAGAGTCACTCGTGAACACTGGGTTCTGATGGCTTTGTTCTGCTTGGGTCTAGGTTATGACATCTTTTCTTGCACAGAATAAGCAATTTTCTAGCTGTAATCTTCATTTGGTTTTATTTGTATTCTGTTTCTGCTATTATATGTATTTATATGACAGTCATTCTCCGGACTGATGGTTTCAGTGCTTAACTAGCGACTCTTTTCCCCAGCTTATATAATACATCATTTTTCCATTAATAGGTACGGACAGCAGGAGCTGTCCCTGTGCTTCAGTATTTCTTTAGGTTAATACACTTAATGCATTTTGATAGCCCTTACAGAATTTAATAATCTGATTCAGATAATGTAGTAAAATGCTACAGATCAGAATTTTGAAAACACCTTTTGAAAACTCTTATTTCTATGAAAGTCAAGATAATCCTTTTATTGGGATACTCTGGTAGCTTCTACTCAGTGATATTCCAGTAATTTTGCACATCTCATCTGTAGAAAGATTTCCAGTGGTTTGTCCTCTGGGAGAAAGAAGAGGCAGTGTAACAAGGCAGTCTGTTGGGCAACTCGGTAATCAAATTTCTGTTGGGTCTGGAGGAAGTGTGTCCTGCCGAAGTGCTCCTCCGGTGGTGATTGTTTTGTGAGGGGGATTGTCTTTCAGCTGAAGTTATGGAGGTCTGTGTTTCAGGCAAAATAGTGGGTTCTCTTTGTGTAATGCCTACAAAAATTACTTCTTTATTATTCTAAGAGTTTGTTTATATTTTTATTTATTTATTATTATTTATTATT
>NW_009910346.1:0-2797 GCF_000696875.1 Nestor notabilis
CATTATTTTATATTATAATTTATTATATTTTCATTTTAACTTTGTATCAATTAAATTAGCATCTTTGGTTTTCATCACCATTTCATTGTTATTATATGGACAACACCATGCCCAAGTCTTAAACCCTTCATCTTAAATTTTCAAATGCCTGGAGTAAGGAAATGTCCATTAAGTCATAAAAAATGAAAGTATATTGCAAACTTTTCTTACACAAATTGGCCTAAAGATTTTTAAATCAAACTTCAAGCAGTGTGAGTTGAGGTTTTTGCCTTTCAAGGGTGAAATGGGTAGTCTTCTGCCCAAAAGATGAAAACTTTTGGAAGTGATATGAATTAAAAGGGAAAAAATACCAGGACAGGTCTTATTCAATGTATAGGGCTGATTCTGTATAATATGTATGTGTGTATATATTTATTCATGTATATACATACACATTTTTGTGCATGCAAACACATATTAATAGTGCCTAAGGGGTTCTTTGCCCATGACACAATCACCACAACTTTCACTGCTGATGGCTTGGCTGTGTGCTGAGGGGCAGGCACAGTCCTCTGTCTGCTGGAGATGGACTCCTGCTGCTGCTTTAGTGGAGTACTACTATGAAGTATTACAGGACCAGAATGGATTAAATGGAAGGCTCAAGAGGCCAGATGCAGATGCTGAGCACTATGACCCTTCCCTTTTTACAGGCAAAGGAACTGCTGAGGCAACAGGACTTCAATGACGTGACTGGAGGTTAAACTCCCTTCTCCCCTAAGTCACTTGTGGGCTAGATTAGCAAGGCTGTGAGCAAAATGAGACTTACATGTCAGCCAGCACATTTCCTCAGGAACTAAGACTTCCATCGAGGAACTCTGAATTGCAGCATCCCCTACTGAGATAGCACTCATATAACCATGCATTATATTTACATCTTGTGGTCTCAGACCACAAGAGAGGGTTGTTGTGGTCTGTTGTCTTAGCAGATCCCAGCAGGCTCTCTGCAATCTGAAATATTATGTCATTTCTCAGGTGATTTGGGCAAAAATAAGCACTGGCGTACTTACCTCTTTGCTTTCTATGGAATTCATAGGAGCACTGTGACTGTGATGGACACTGTGTATACATGATAGGTCTGAAAGCATTGATCGTGTTGAGCTTCCAAACAGGAGGAATAGACTTCTCATAACATCTCTTGAACCACCATGTAGCACATAAACTAGCCCTTCCTGGCCTTCAGTCTAAGATAATGGAAATATACAGTGAATATATTTCTGGGTATTACAAAAGGGCTATTTGAAATCAATGTGATGTATAATAATTTAGCAGCTTCCCATAAAAAGATACCTTATTCCTTCTAGTCACCTTTTAGTGGTCACCACAATATGTAAACCTATACAATTATATGCAAAAATTAACAATTGCAAAAATATTTCACAGACTGTTCAGAGCTGACCCAACATTAGAGGATTCCTCATGAAATGTAAAACAATAATGTATAACCCTTTAGCAAAGGTTAAGTAAAGCCAATTTTCATTTGAGTGAAAGCCTTTTATTCATGATTAGCAATATCTTTGGCAAAATGTTCACTTTGCTACTAAAATGAAAAGAGGGGAAAAAAAAACCCACCAGCCTCCCCAAGAAAAAAGCTCTACAGGCAAGTCCAGAGTGCTGTTATTATAAGCTGCTCCAAAAGCTAAACTCATAGATCACAACTTTGTGAGTAAGGGAACAAAAAATGAACCAGCCTGAGCAGTGAAGGGGTTAATTGTAAGACCTGAGTTAAAGGTGTCCTCACAAGTAGGCACTTCATCAAGCAATGGAGTCAGGAAACAAGGGAGAATAGATGAAGGTGCTAGGGATAATAATGATGCCAAGTAATGATTTCCCTAGAGATGATCTGATCTATGGCCACAAGCAAAGAAAAAAGGCTAGAAAGTACTATAACATTACCTTGGAGTACTTAACAGACTCGAAAGCAGTAACCTGGTGTCAAAAAAGGCCCATCACCCTGCTCATTTTAGGTAAAAGAGTTATGCCAAAGTACAAGAGGGGAATGCAAAATCCACATCTGAAATTAAACAGCTGAAAGGTATGATTTAACAATGCTCGAAACTCAATAAGCCAAAGATAAACAGCAAATTAGATGACTCAATGTCAGGAGGAAAAAACATCTTCCATCGATCCCATCGTCAAAAATTAATCTGCCTGAGAATGCCCTCTGCTCCAATCCCAGAACTGATGAAGAGTGGAGGAATAGAGTAAAACCTATGTTCTAGTGCTTCACCTTCAGGCTAGACCCTGATTACAATCTCCTGTGAGACATTTCAGCATGAAGCGCCTCTCATGTTGGGACTGCAAAATTAAATTGCGATCAATACTTTACAAAAATAATTGGGGAAAAATGTTCAGAAGTCGGAGCTGTGCTGTGTGGCCAACAAACATATGAAAGTTGGGGTTTTTTCTTATTTTTTGCTGGGGATTTTTTTCCTTCCCTTCCTCCTCACCTTATCTTTCTGGGGGTTATTCTTCAGGATAGATTAGTTCAAAGGTGTCTCTTGATAATAGTGTTCTTAGAATACTTTCACTCACCTTGTTAGGGAATTTCAGAAGCTGCAAAGCATTTACAGTGTACCAACTGCATTATACTAATGCCATGTTTTGGATCTCTCCCTTGCCCTTTATTTCCTCATTGTTGTTTCAATCTAAATTTGTATGCTTTTAATTACTTTTTAAATGATTGACTGGGTTTTCTGGCAAAACATTTCTTATTTTTAATTTTTTATTTATTTTTTATTTTTAAACTTTATTGGTTTTA
>NW_009910347.1:0-11722 GCF_000696875.1 Nestor notabilis
CCCACAGAAATAACCCTCGTCCTGCTCCCACCCCACCCCCAACCGTTCCGGGCCGGGCCGCGGAGAGTGTCCTTAGCGGTAGGAAGGCAGAAGCATTCCCATTTCAACAGTTTCTTCCTTCCCTTTCGTTCTAAAGGGACCTTCTCGGTAAATGTGAAGTAGTTTGTTTGTGCTTAAATCAGGCAGGGGAAAAAGCAGGTCTTAGAAGCGTTAAGGTAAAGTCTTTCAAAGCCAACTAGACTAAATCCCAGGATCAGGCTTCCCCATGAAGCAGAATCAACTCTTACTGAGGGCTCCAAAGAAACCTGTTCTGGCTAAATCAACCTTGACAGAAACCTGTGCAAGAGCTGTGTCCTTTAAAATATATTTAATATCTCTGCCTTTCTAATGTCGCATCCAGTAACAGTCTCCACTTGGAAGGAAAGCCCCACTATTTCTTTACGTTCGATGTTCCCATGTAGAGACACATAGTTCATCTTTCTGCTGTAGCTTATTCGGCCCAGGGAGGCTGGTGTAAGAGTGTGCAGCAGGCAATTTTCTTTTTAAATCACTGTTAGAATTCTGTAAGCATTATCATCAATGCCATACATAAAAAAAATCACAAGTCAGGTTTCCCAAAATCATAAGGGATTTAAACCTTGCAAAATCCAGATGGATGGTCTTAAGTGTGGAGTCAATACTATTAATATTTTCAATTTCTTCTATTTTTACATTAAAAAAAAAAGTAAATGAAAATCTAAAAAAAAAAAAAAAAAAAACAAACCAAAAAAAGACCAAAACCCCCCCAAAAACTATCATCCTAGGACTCAAAGATGCATTCTTCAATATTAAAAGAAAAAAAAAGTCTAACAACTACATACGTATGACAATCATCAGAAGATCACAAGAGTGTGATCACACAAGAGTGTGATCACTGTTTTGGAAGTACAGGGCCAATCCTATGGCTGCAGAGGGCACCAGGAACTACAGGTTTCATTCTGGGGTTTGTAGGGCAGACACAGCCCTTATGTGTTTCTGTATAAGTCTGTCTATCTGTTCAACAGGGGGTTTTAATCTGTACACAGACATGAGAGGCAGGCAGTGTGTAAAGCTCCTCATGTCCTTTTTGGCCAAGACTGTGGTTGTAGTTTGCCCCATAAATATGTTTCAAAAGTCCTACATTAATGAAGAGTTGGAACACATTGTTTTCACGACGAGATAACAAATCTGGTTCAGGCTCAAGTATAAAGATGGTGACTTAATGCAATCTGACAGCACAAAACAAGGTTCAACTCAACCAAAAACTCTCAATTCAAAAACCCAGCCTAACAATATAAATAATTGAATAAAACATGCACAAAACTTACAGTTTAAAGTAAACATCACTGAAGTTTATATAGTCAACACAATCTTAAGCCATTATTGGTTTAGGCAGCACATTGTGTTTGCTTCACTACAGTTAGTGTTTCTGGTTTTAGGGGAAGACTGGTTGCTTGGCAGCATTACCTGGATATGGTCACACATACATATCTTCAAAGAGGTTTCAAAGCAGAGAAAAAGATCTAATACTTTGTAGAAGTTATCATGTAACAGCTACAGTTATCACATACTGCTTAATTCTAAATAATCAAACAGAACAATCTTTCCTAGCTGTTCGCAGGCAAAAAAACACTCAGAAAAATTTTTACAAATACAAAGGAGAAAAGTCACTAAGACAGAAATTCATTCTGCTTTCTCTTTACAGGCAGATAAGAGCCTCCTCTTTTTGCATTGTAGCATACACTGTCCACTCTGCCACATCTGAGTGGCAGTGTTCACATCTAGGAGTTGCAGTCTTAGGCTCTTAATCGAATAATTGTATTTTTAAGAATATTTTGAACAGATTCCTTATTAGACAGAACCACTTGCTGTGTGTATTAAGTGATATTTTTCAAAATCAACAAGTAATTGTAATGCCAAAACCACTGGAGATGTACCCAGTGCTGAGCATGCTCAAACATCAATTTGCAAAATAGGTCCAGTGCTGGTGACTTCTCCATTTTTAATCACTGACATAGTTTCTAGCTTCTCGAGCTTAAGCTCCACTTTAGGACAAGAGGAAACAGCCTCAAGCTGCACCAGGGGAGGTTTAGACTTTATATTAGGAAAAATTTCTTCACAGCAAGGGTTGCCAAGCATTGGAACAGGCTGCCCAGGGAAGTGGTGGAGTCACCATCCCTGGAGGTATTTAGAAGATGTGTAGATGTGGCACTGAGTGACATGATTTAGTGGTGAGCTTGGCAGTGCTGGGTTAACAGTTGGACTCAATGATCTTAAAGGTCTTTTCCAACCTAAATGATCCTGGGATTCTATAATGCTGTGACTTTTGCAGTGGTATAGATGCTGCCAAGGAGGTACGGTCAATTTCAAGCTGCTGTGGTAGAGATGTAAGCTTTTTTGGAGGTTGGTTTGTTGGGGTTTTTTTAATAAACCATACAAATGTTTTTAAAACTATATTGTGCAGAGTAATGGCTGGAATTCATGTTGTTTCCTAAGATAGTCCAGATCGATTTCTTATTTTAGAAGTGGTATATTTTTAATGTGGAGGAAGAATGAGCTAGTCTTACTTGGGATTGGATCCATAAAGAGAAGGAAGTATTATTGTTTCCTTATTTCCCACAGGTTCTAAAGATGTTAGCTTAATACAAGAGAAAATTTACCTCCTTCTAGCAAGTAAAGTCAGGCTTCAGATCACTGGCTCAATAGAAATGTTGAACAGCAAATACAGGATGTTAAATCTGGCTTCCAAAAGAATAAAGCCTCTGAGGCAGATGAACTCTCTACAGTAAAGAATAGTATTTGTCTACTATAAAAATAATCACAGCATACAGAAGTATAGAAGTTTAGGCTTGAGATATAAAATGACTGCTTTATTTTCTTCTCAATGTCAGCCTTTCCCCATTTATTGCACTTTTATTATCATAAAAATCTAGATTCCTGAATAAATGTCAATTAACAGAAAAGAGGAAGATTTCTCTAAAATACGGCATGTTTAAAACTTCATACTGACCACACATAAATATACACAAACCAAGTAAAACCCATCAGGTCTCCTTTTCCTGTTAGGAAAGTAGATGAATCTCAAAATTACAATGTCCATACCTAATTTCTGTCTTTCAGACCATAGTGTGTGCACTGGCAGTTAAAAAATAAAAAACATTGAGTCGTGTTTGGTATTTTAGTAAGTTTTTATTTATTTAAATGCTCAGAAATAGCATACACTCACCTCCTTGTTTCTTGCCTTTCCTTTTCTTTCCTTTTCCCTGCTGTGTTCTGAATAGGTGTCCAATTGTTACTTGGCTGTCTGTTGACTTGATTGAAAAGGAGTAAGCACCTGAGGCATTGAAAGGATCTGGCTTCTTATACAGGGCTACTTCATTTCTCATCTGTTGGACTACTGAGCTGGCAAAGTCAGGCAGCCTAAACTAATACCAGCTTTAGGGATCTCCAGTTCCAGATAACTTCTTTTACTGTTTGGTTGGGTTTTGTATTTATTTTTTGTGGGTTTTTCATTTTACTTTTCCCAGCAGGAGTCGTTCATGAATTTTTCTGTATTCTATTTTACCTTGTTATAATTAATTTATTTTTTTTTCTTTTTTGGTATTCAGTGTGAGCTAAATCTCTCTTCAGACCTTTGAACTAGCTTCCTGAAACTTGTTCATACCCAGTAAGAGCTGCACTCTTTTACCCTTCTTGTTATTTTTGCTTTTCATGTACTGAATTTCAGAGAACACATTTATTTTTAAGATATATTTATTGTCATATTCCTTTGCTTATATCTGAACCAGGATTTCAAATTGTCAGCTGCAAATAGGAGGAACATCTTGCATGATATATCTCCTTAAAAGAGAGATTAAATAATAATCACATCAGCCAAAATAAAATTTTAAAATCATGCTTGAAACAAACTGCCAGAGATGTGTGCTATGCAAATTGGAATAAATATATCAAGATTTTCAAAGCAATATAGAAAATAACATGTACATTTTAATTCCATGATTAATTTATGCAAAACAACAGGTATAAGTAGCAAATTAAGTCAAGATATACCTCTTAGCACCTTCTAACAGAATGGTGTCATTAAAATAGGCAATGACAAGAAGGTGTAATTGAAATAAAACCTATTAAGAAAAACAGAAGTCATTACTTCTAAACATAGTTTTGGATTGAGGATTTAGTCAGTCCTTTTAAAGAAAGGGTTGAAAAGTCAGAAATGGTCTGCAGAGCTCTAGAAGCACAGAGGAGATTTCACACCCCTAAAATTTTTATCAAAAAGCATTAACCAAGAGTAGTGGTGAAAATAGGTGAGCAGATGCACAGAAATAAAAAGACAAGCAATAAGGGAAAACAGCAAAAAAGAGACAATATGAGAGGAGAAATGAAGCACAGTTATTTTTACAAATAAGACAAGCAATACTACTAAAGATTAAAAGAGAAGAAAGTGCATTGTGGTGGTAGCATCATTTAGAAGACTGAGATCAGCTTTATCCATCCTTCGTATTCTGTTAAGGACTAATTCACATCCTGATGCTGTTCATTACTGTGTTAGTATACTGTGCTCTGGGACCTATGCCATCAGCACAGGATTTTGGGTTTTTATCACTCAGAAATTATTTTAAATACAAGTGACTGACATTGTTCAATCTTCCCCATCCGTTATCCACTCCATAGATAGAGTATGGGTTTTACCCTTAAATGAAACTATTCAAAATGATCTCATCTGATGTGTTTTACCCAGGCGCCATCGCTGCCCTCATAAACCCACAAGGATTTATGATAATGGACAACAGCCGTGCCTCACAACAGAGTATGTGGAAAAATATCCCAAGTATAGCAACATCTCTCCTCCCTGGAGCTTTAAGCCGAAACAAGAGTACCAAGTGCATCATGGGAAAATGGAAGGAATGACAACATTTAAGTAAGCCTTTTGAAGCAATGTGTTTCACAACTACTCCATAAAGTTTTTCATGCTTTCTTTTCTCTAAGGGGGGACTGAACATTGTGTAGCAGTCATTTTCAAAATGCAGTCATTGCATTCTTTACACTTTAAGCGTATTTGAAAGTATAAATTTTGAGTGTAGAAATATAGTTACCACAAAAAGGTCATTCAAAACCAGTGAAGCACTCATACAAGAAGATTTGCATGCTTTACAGCATATCCTTTAACCTGTAAAGATAACAACAAATTTTTGTCCTTGTTTTCAGCCTGTTTTGGAAATCCAAATCTCGTCTAGCATGAAAAAAGCTGGCAAGCTGGGCAACTTTCTGTAATACATGTGTGGAATCTGAGACAGTGGGGAAATTAAACCTAAAGAAAAAGGATCAGGGATTTTTTTTCTTTTTATTTTATTCGAACAGTTCTAAATTATTACAAGTTTGAAGAAAGCCATCTCTAAAGGGGTTCAGTAGGTCTGTCCCATCAGTGCACACTGATGTTAAGCTTACAAAATTAAACAGTATCTTTCAAGAAGTTAGGAAGAAGACATCACTCATTCCTTATTAATAATGTGACAGGAGTATAAACTTTTACTTTTAATACTTTTAGTACTTTTTTCTTCTTTTAAGCTACAAGGACAAGAGGGTGAAACTTCATTTATTTCTTAAAATGGCCAAATGCCATTCTGCAAAACTGGCTGTGTACTGCGTATACTTTTAATGTAATGTGCCCGTATTTTATGTGCTATGTTTTTCTTTCCTCCTTGCTATCCATCTAACAAATGGCAAGAGACTGATTTTTCAGAGTAAACATTATAAGTTCTCATTTTTCCATATAATGGAAAAATGACAAAAGTGACTCCACCAGAAAAGAATAAGTTTTTTAACCAGTGTTTCTCTTTTTCCCCAATTCAGATCTGATTATTTACCATACGATATTGTGAAGCGACATTTTCAGGTACAAGAAGAATATAAACCAAAGACAGGAGAGAGAGAACTGGGAACCACATACCAGAAAGACTACAGTGCTCATAAAATACAACCAGTGACGTTAGTAAGACCTCTAGAGAGAAAACACACTACAGGAGGAAAACTGGATACCATACCAACCTATCAAGGTAATAATATATGCCACCTTCAGAAAGAGAAATAACTAAGATGAAGGTAGTATTCTGAATTATCTATATTAGAAACTGGATTTTTTAGTTTGGGCCAGAGAGTAAGACATAACAGAAAGCAGATGATAATGCATCAAGATGTTCAGCACTCCAGTTTAGAGATGACATCTGTTGGTTCTAAACAAAAAACCTTCTCTAAGGTTTTCCTGGCTAGAAGGAGAGAAACTGTTAACGTATGTTTGGTTAGACTATCTGAGGCAAAAGTTGGTTGTAGTTAAAGTGCTGAAATATCGTTGAAATAATGAGAATCAGATATGGCTATTAAAGCAGGAAGATGGAATGCTTGGTGCAAAGTGAGCAGAGGACAGAGTACAGAGACAGAAAGAGTTGGAAGGGTAAAATATGGGGGAAAGCCTCTTAAAAAAACCCAGTTATATTTCACCAGTTTCTTTAAGCTTAAGCCTATGCTAGATAGAAATGCATTTATATTTCTATTTATTAATTGCAAATAATTTTTAAGGAAATTTAAATATTTAGCCTACATGCAAGTAGGCTATTTTCTACATAGAACACACATTAAATATGCACATGCAATATTTTCCTTGAGGATGTAGTCAAAATAGGACATCATGTACATTTTTTTGTCTTTTTTTATCATACCAATAATAGAAGACGGTTATGTCAGATCACAAACAGGCAGAAAACATTATCATTCTCACATCCATTGTATTTGTTTTGCAAGATTTAATACTAGAATAATTTGACTTAATTTTAAAGGAATGGTCTTGACTTAGTTTTAAAGTAATTACACTTGCATGGTGAAGTTTTGCTTTTGCCTTAAAGATGACTACAGGTCATGGGAAGTTCCAAGAAGGGAACCTACTAAAGCGGTATGTATATACCACCCACCTACAGAGAAGTTTGGAAATTCTACTACGTTTCAAGATAACTTTGTTCCTAGGGAACTGAATCCCAGACAAAGTTTTAAACCTCCTTGTGTAGCCAAGCTTTCAGATGTGCCTTTTGATGGTGCTACCAGCCATCGTACCTCTTATATCGCTCATCAACTGGAACCAAAATTCATAAGACCAAAAGAAGAGTACAAGCCAAGCAACCAACCCTTTTTAGATCTCACAACCCACCGGAATGATTTTAAAGGTCTGCCTGGGGAACTTGCAAAAAGCTGCAAGCCTGAAATTGCAAAAGTTGGCCCCACTGCTCATTTTAATGGAGTCACTGAATTCCAGGATCGTTTTCAGCCATGGCTGGTCTCCTTACCTGAGGTCCGCAAGACCAGAGAGTATGTTCCACCCCCAGGCAGCATTGATTTTAACTCCACAAGCCATCTTGATTACGTTAAGCATGAAATTTCTCCTGCTTTCCCCATAAGACCAGTTTCTAATAGAAGAAGAACCAATGCCCCTTTTCAAGGGAGTACTACTACGAAAGAAGACTTTAAAGCTTGGGGTACCTGTCGGCAAGAGATTATTAAGAAACAGCAGGAAATTCCAAAACCCATGGGAAAATTTTATGATTTAACTACATTCAAATCTCATTACACACCACATCAGATCAGTCCAGCTCAAAGTTTCAAACCTGTACATGCTATAGCTCTTAATTCAGGTCCTTTTCAAGATGAAACTATGTATCGTACACAATACACTCCAAAGAAACCAGAGATCTGCCCAGCAAATTATCCGTCTCCTCCAGGTTATGTCTATGTAAGCACAGATTCTCATGGTCACAAATTCTTCCGCCAGTGTACTCCAGAATTTTCCAAGCCAAACAGTAATCCTATCCCAAAGGAAATAGCTGTTGTGTCATAGTACTGAAGTGCAGTATTTCAAGCACCCCGGTGAAAGAATTGAAGCCCTACTCATTAATTTTTTTCTTTAAAATAACACTGAAAGCAAATAATGCAAATTCTGCTTTTAAAAGCATTTAAACTAATAGCTTGAAGGAAATCAAAGCAAAACCAGAAGTTTATTACAAGAAAAATAGAAATTTGCCAAATTTTATAGGAATAATGCACCTTACACAGAATCTATTCTTTTTTTTTTGATCATGCATTCTGGTTTCCTTGACTTCCCAAATTTTATTACACTCCATCTCAAGCATAGGTGTTGTACATTTAATTCTTTCATATTTTCCACAAATCAAAACTGTATTCATGAAATAGCAAGGATCTTTTGATCATAATTTCTTTTCATAGTAAGCAAATAATGCTGTAATCTAAATAATTAGCTCATCAGTCCAGTTTTTCATCTCATCAATACTTTGAGAAATCTGATAAGAAGATTTTTCTTTCTATTTTCTGCCCCGATCATAAGATAGCATCCCATCACACCTCAGCATTCCTAAAAACCTGGGTTTAGCATTTGTCATCATTACTTTTCCTTCATTCAGTTCCAAGGAGAGTGTAAATGTCACCCTCTAATTTCTGACAGCAATTAATAAGAAGTATCCTTGCTCTGCTCCTGTGCACATATCTGAGATCACTCAGACATAAAAAGCAGGTCATTAGACTCTGTTTCCTAATTTCCCTGACCATGCTTTTTCAGCCTTACTCCCAAAAGAATCACAGCATTGGACACACTGACACACTGTGACCTTCCCACCTGAGTAGTTTTTAAACCTGGTGTGCAAATTCAATCAGATTTCAGAGAGAAATGTCACAGCTGATTGTGTTTCAAGTTTTTAAGGTAGATGACGAGGAAGCAGAGAGAATCAGGCTCAAAAAGTTAACATCCACCCGCTGCAGTTTTTGATCCTGCTGGTTTTTAAAGCTAAGCAGCCTGTTATCACTGCCCGAGTTCACTGCAGAGGCAGTCTGATGGGGAAAATGGCAGAAAACTATAAAGGTGTATGTAGAGATAACAGAAAACAGTGTAAACTCAGTTAAAAATAAAATAGCAGCCAAGATGCAGGAATCTGTAAGACAACCTGGCTGCAGCCTGGCTGCTCTACAGAGAATGACTTGTTAAAAAACACAGGAAACAAAATTTTTACAGAAATTGTACCTGCAGTGATTATGCTTCTGTATGAGATGTTTAGTATTTTCTCCATGCTTCTTCACCTGATTTTGGGAAATCTAGATGAACTAATTTCAGTCCTACGATATTCATGATTTAAGCAAAACCCAATAAATAATTCTATGATTAACAGTATCATGTTCTATCACAGTACTCCCGTGTGATTTTTTTTCAGTGTGGCATATCTTGTACACATTGGTATAGGGAAGTTATTTGGGTTCTGAGGAATTATGCGGTCTTCATAACCAAATCACCAATAAAAGCACTAAGATTGATGATGGAAACACGTAAGCAGGAACTGGATCCTATGCAAGGAAGAAAGCTGGACTGAGTATATTAGCTGTGCGTAAAAGCATTGTATGAGAGAGCTCCAGACATTATTAAAGCATGGGTTACTTTTAGGCAATTTTTGTCTTTGTACTGTGTTTTTGTAATATGACTTACTCTGTTAAAGAAACAACATTTCAATTGACATTTTCTCTTTGAAGATTATTCACATCGCCAGCTGGTAAAGACATGTTTTGGACTGAGAATGGACAAAGACAAAGTCAATCTGCGGTATCCTAGAAGTAGGGCAGGAAAAAGTACAATTTATTGTCATCCTTCTAAACCAAAGAAGAAAACAAACTACAAACACCCTTTTCTTTATGAAACTTGAGCCATTCTCTGTCTGGCCACAACTGAGGAAACAAAGTCAAAACTGTGCACAGTTACACCTACCTATGTCCATATCCTATACGCAGTCTTGGTACCTCATGAGAAGTTTACAGACTATCCTACCATCCTGCAAAGCCTCTTTTCTAGGGAGGAAAAAACCTCATTGAGAAATGCAATCTGAATCCATGAAGTTACGTGTGCCTGCATGTTCTGCTGAAAATCACTCCTCCTCTGGCTCTGTGAGTGAGCCCAGATGTTTTTTTAGTTCTTAAGTCACTTCCCCTCCCCTTAAGTTATGGAAAGTCATTTGCTGCCACCTACCAGCACAGTACAAAAATTTTTGGGAGGAAGTGGAGGGCATATTCAGATACATTTAACAGTTCCTCTGCAGATGTGTTTGAAGACTTTTTTAGGGTGGAGGGAACATATTCCCTTTCATTTCACCCATAATGTTTTCCCCTATGTTTAATAGTGAAAGAAAGAAGCCTTTATTACATTACAGTTGAAAGAGCCACAACCTACTGATTGTGCTTCCAGCAAAAACATCAAATGATATTACAAACCTTCAGACAGTATTCAATACTTGAGCTCAACTTTTTCATAAGCAACATGTTATTGAAATGCAGACAAAATGAACAGCAGGCTGGAAAACTAATATTTCTTAAACCAACAGCTGTTAAAAAGCATTTTATGATGTCATGCTAACCCAGGATGTATAAGCAGAAAAGTTACTCATGGATTCAACTGCTATTCTGAAAGTGCTTTTCATGCTCTATGCTATACAGCACACTCCACAGAACTGCTGTACAGACTGCACAATGGTGACACAAAGGAAAATTAAATAGATCCATGCACTTTCCCAGTGTTACCATTTAGGATAACTGAAACACCCCCATCTTATCACTAGACATTTATTTTCATTGTAATAAATTTCTGAAGGCTTTTCATGTTTATATTATTTATAAGACTCTTCTTTCTAAAGACTAGAACACACATTGGATATTCTGAAACAGTTTTTTTCAGCTGGCTATTCCCATCACCCACTCAATATAAAACATACAGCTGTTCTGCTGGATCTAAATGAACTCTGCTTGGTGCAATACATGAAGGCCTGGCAAAGAAATGTAACTTTCTTCCACCTTTTTACAGAATCGTGATTCTACATTTCAATGAGTCAGATCTAATTTATTTGGATTTTGGCAAATTCTCTTCCCCCCTTTTTCAGTCAGATTACATCTATGGTGCCTCTTAATAGCAATGCAAAGAAGACTGAAACGAAGCTGAGAATCTGTCTGATAAACTGTCAAAAATAAGAACTAATCTCAGCTTTGGTAAAATCCCAGAATTTATGGACATAGCACTTGGAATGAAAGCATAGCTACCGTGAAAATCACAGTAATAAACAATCTCTGGGTAATCACAGTGTTGAATAATCAAACTAGACTTTATTTCAGAAATATCAAAACTACGTTCAAGAAAGCTAAAATCTTCAGTTATTGGAGAAGCAATAAAATAAATCTACAGAGGAGTGTCATGCCAATTGCAATAACAAACATTTACAGCACTGCTTCTGTATAGCATGCATACTTAACCAAAGATAAAGTTAAAGCAACAAAAAAATGCTATTTGTTAACATTTGAAGACTTTAAATATGAGGGAAAAGATGAATAAGAAATTTTGGTAATAAGAAAAAATATATGTCCAAAAATCTTTATTAAACACTGTACAAAAAATATTGCACTTTAAAATCAGACAATAAATATCTACAAAAGTATCTTACAAATGTTTTCTTTTAATTTAAAAAACTGCTTAAACAATCAAGACCCATCACTGATTAAAAAGGTACTGATCAGGAATATCCTCTCCTTGCAGTCAGCCTCCGACACAATAGTCCACACTAAACGTTTTCTATACAGTAGTGCTAATCTAATTTTCAGTGATGCAAACCCATTGTGCAGGAAT
>NW_009910347.1:11753-35277 GCF_000696875.1 Nestor notabilis
GTTCTTACAGCATGCCCACTGATTAGTGTGTAATGTAGATCCAAGTCAATACAAGCATTCAGGCCTCCAGTATGCGCAGTAGTTTGGAAACTACAACAGAAGAAAACCCACCTATCTGCTGCCTCCTCTGGGGTTCTCTCTGCTTGCAGCCCTAACGAGACAATCTGCAACGTGGAAAACAATTTACCTGGAAATACCATAATCAGAATTCATCAACATGCAAAAGACTCATAGTTAATGGTCATGATGAAAAGTCATTTTGATGGAAACTGATCAAAACTGGTCTTGCACTTGTCTATCTTCATAATTAATGATTGTTCCTTGGACGTTAATGGGGGGAAAAAAAATATTTATTCAAGACAGAAAATGTGAGAGCCGTGTTTGGCCAGTTAGTGGCCCCCTATTTGAGTTGATGGGCAAGAAAGCAGTGCTCACAAATGTTTCATTCACAGCCCTGACAAGGAAGCCTTGTGTCTAGTTTAAATTCAGTAGAAAAGTCTAATCATGCCAGAACTTCGATTGTACTTCAGTGACTGGAGCAGAAGAGTAGAAGCAATGGAAGATGACACCTCATTTATTCCAAACGGATCTATTGCTGCTTTGAAAATTGTACTAGCATCTACAATGTCTTTTACTGAATACACATAAATACAAGTACAAAAAATTGAATGTACTTCTGTGTATCCATCTGACAGCTAATATCAGTAAAACATGTCCTGTGAGATCGACCCTTAAGCTCAAGCTGTTTATGAAAATGAAGTTGCTGCCAAATACTTTACAGCTACAGGCCACAGCTTCTATAAATTTAAAAATTGTGTTAAATTTGATAAAACAATGAAAACAAACCCTAGGGGTCAACACTTGCTGCATTCCAGAATTCTTCAATGGATTTTATGCCTTTGTTTTTCTCACAAGTTAAGGACACTATGCACTATCTGGTGCTTTTAGATAGTGCTTTTTCCCCTGATGAAATTAAACTGTAAAATTTTTACAGATGATATACCATGATTTTATCTTCCTAATCCAGACACAAAGATGTTTAAAACATTAAAAGTTCCATTGCAGAGAGTGGATAATAAAAGTTCCAGAAAAATTACTCTGTCCAGCATATCAAGCTGCAATACTGGTTTTTCATTAGCCCCACATTTCCATTTACTGTTATGACTAATGTCTTATTTACAAGCATATACTTTGAACAGGCTGGTTTAATGAACCTCTCTTCTCAGCTCTTCACTGCAGCATCATGGACTTTCCACAGAAGAGTTACATTTCTTGATATGACTGACATCTTTGTTTGCAGGTGTCTTTCAAGCATAACTTTAGTTGCTTTACAAATGTAGTGAGTTGTATCCTTGCATTTGCCTTCTGAAAAATACATTTAAACATTAAAAGGCTTCGTAATGGACAAAAGATAGATAGTAGACCCTATCATTGTAATTGTAAACAACTGGTGGGTTCCTGGTAGCTTTGTTGTGATTTTACTTTGCATTTCTGGCAGCAGTGGACATAAAGCTGAATTAGGTCACAAGTAAGAGGTGTGATCTCACTGCATCCATTTACCTATTTTCTATTTCAGAAAACTACCCCATCTTTCAGGAATTAACAGCTTGCCCAGGGACTTATGAGTCACAACTGGGGCAGTCATGTAGGGAAGTTTGCATAAAACAACTTCCTAAATATCCTGTTTCTAAAAGTGCTTTTGAGGCTTTAATATCAAACTGGCCTACTCAGAGGAAAATAACCTCAGGATTGTGAAGTGCTCCTTGGAGAGGATAGTTTTACCTTTGATGTACAATCAAATGCTTGCAGAATCATTAGCGTACAACTGTGAGTCTCTTTCTAATATAACTGCTACAAACTATCACTATGCTCATATATAAATAAACATTTACACACTGCCACAGGCTGTGCCATTGCAGTGTTGCCAGGTCACTGGTCTCTTCCTCCACCCACAGTACTGATCAGCCACAGGCTTGTTACTCTTTCTGTGCACACAATACACTCGTCTTGACTGAAATCCACTCCCACAGTCCACACTGCAAGGCCTCCAAGGGCCTGTCCGCCAGTAGACATCACACGCCTCTGAAGAGCAGTTTCTTCTGACAGGAGACCTGTGGAGGAAAATAAATGGCAGTTAAATGTTTGCTTTTGGGCTAAACCCTTACTCGCAGAATAATAGAGCTGATGTTGGAAGGGACTTCTGGAGACTGATTTTTTGTTCAGTATCTCCAGGATGGAGACTCCACAGCCTTTCTGGGTAACCCATCCCAGCGTTTGAGAACCCTCACAGGAAAAAGATTGTTCTTATATTTAAGTTGAATTTCCTGTATTTCATTTTGTGCCTATTCATCATGCCTCACTCATGAGGAAACAAATGACAATGCTCTGTGTCTTTAAACCAATTCCTTAATCAAGGAATAGAAGAAATGTCTTGAGGAAAACTTAACTGACCCTGAAATGTTGCATGCTGAGTACTACAGATTCTTCATGCATAGCCTCTGTCCTGAACACAAGTAATGTTTCTATGCTGACACTGAACCTCCTCAAACATTTGAAGCTGCCAAAGTGGAATTCTGGCTCTCAGTAGTACATGGAAGTTTCACGGCATACTTCAGTGGAGCCAAAATTTCATTGTGCAGCAGAAATGCTTTGAAATACTCACAATTCAGAAGCACTTCTACAGCAAGAACTATGAAGAGTTGGGCTCAGTAATCTAGAAACACAATAATGCCCATGTCTGTACTTGTTACCCATTTATTCCCTGCTCTTCATTGTCCTGTATCTTTAATTTGATCATCTAAAGAATCTAACTTGTAACTGCTCCAAACTGCATACCTCTTTCTTTCATCACAAGAAGAGTTTGGCACCAAAGACCCATTACGAAGTTGACATATAAAGTGACGATGCTGTAAGCCTACAGGGCGGCCTACGCAGCGTCCAGAACACTAAAAAGTGAGAGAAAAGGGTGACGGGGGAGAAAAAGAAACAACTAAATTAATAACAGAAGAAATATCCTTCTAGGCAGTTGCCCTGTCATAATTCTTGATCTGCGTTTCCCCTTCAAACATTCGCCTGTCTTCGGGTAAGGATTCTGTGTGTGTAATTTTGCCAAGATACCAACTTTCCTCCTATTCATAAAGCTAAATCCATTATCTATGCTCTCATCATTTCCCGTCTCTAGTGCTGCAACATCCTATCTGTAGCTCTGACAATCACAAACTTTCTTGCTAATGCCTGTATCAGGAATGCAGCAACAGTAATTCTCTTAATTCACTACTATTCTCATTGAACAGCAATCACTCTGTTAATAATCATAAAAATCATATCAATATGAACACAAGTTTATGGCACAAATGAAGAAATAAAGAAAATATAAGAAAGCAGAGTTCTGTGTATTAAACATTGTGGCGACTGCTGTTGAAGCGCATTCATGTATCTGTCTTTGGGGACTTCACAAGTACAGCTATGCAAACGGTGTTGTTACAAGACTGCAATGAAAGCAATACACTAGCTTAAAAATGGAATGCATAGTAATGGATTAGCTAATCAAGTGCACTGAAACTAATACTTAGGTTTGGGATCGTGTCTTCAAACAGATAAAACTAGCTCGCACATCACAAAATGAGTTAAACAGAAAAGGATTTGCAATTCATGGGTCTGAAAGGCAATTGCAGCTAGTGCCACACAGCTCTTCCTCTGAGCAACAGAAGAGATGTTCAGCCACCAGTATGACAACACTGACGCACTTCTATGATCTGAGGAGTTTCCAGACAAACTCTGTGACTTACCTGTCCTTTTGTCTGTATTGACCCCACTGTACACAAGGCACCCAGGCAGGGTTTCCTTCCCATGGGACGATCTCCATGCACACAAGCCTCCGGCAGCACTGTCAGCACACTGCCATTGGCTTTCACTTGTTGGCAAGTTATTTGTCGATAGCGAAATCCGCTGCCGCATGATGCAGAGCACTCAGACCACGGACTAGTTACCCACCTATGGGATGCAGAGACAAATTTACAGCAGCCATGAAAGCATTGCAAACTTGCTGGCAGTTTGCAGTGATCTGTTTGCAAAGAAAAATCAAAATAACCTGTCATCGCAAGTTGCAGGTGTGAGAAAAGGTAGGATCAGCTTTTTCAGTTACGCAAGATCTTATAAATTGGGTCAACAAGTGACTTCTCAGGTAACTATGGTTCAGTATATGCCAACAGCAGTCATACTGCTGGTACTCAACAGGATGTGGTAGGTCAGCCCTGCAGACCCCGCTGATTTAACACTTCTGCAAGAAGGACAGTGTACTTTCCCATAACTTATAAAGTGAATGGTACCTGATGGAGTTACCGCTAAAGTGACAGGTGTCATAATTCCTGCAGATTTATTACATCAGGATCTTGCTAGATAATGGCTCAAGCAGAACATGCTATTTGTTTATTAGACGTTGCAAAGACTAGTCTGTCTTTGCAGCTAGGAACAACACTGGGGAAGCAGCAAGTGGTAATACAATTTATTTGATTTATTTGACTTGATCTTTTCATAAATCTAAGCTAGAAATACAGAATGGGACTTCATGTGGAGCACAACTGTGATAATAGGAAAAATAATCTATTCTCTTTAGCAATTATTTAATTTTCTTACAGTCAAACAGCTTATATCCATTGAAGGCAGGTTAATCTTTTACAGTCTGGACCCTTGTCTTTTTCTCCCTTTCAAAGCTCAAGTACTTCCACAAACATTTGGTGCACTGCACCACAGCAAGTCAGCAAGGCCCAAATTTGGCAAACACTTAAAGCACAAGTTAAGCATATGCTTAAACCTTTATATTTGCTTAACTGCACTTCTATGCTGTGCTGGAGAGAAGCAATCAAACATACACAAAACGCTTTCAATAACAAGGGCTTATGACACTGACTGTACATCTAAAGCCTTTATAGTTCTATGGATATTTTCTGAAGAGTTGCCCTGGGATGAGGAGATCCTGCAGGAGCCAGTAAGTGGGAAAATGGAAGGGGAAGTCTGAACATTTTGCACTTCCCTCCCAGGTCAGTAATCACAGAGAAGGAGGGGATGTTAAAGGCACTAGGAACCAGACACAGGGCTATTTTCCAGGCATCTGGGATGCTTTTCCCATACAGGAAGTGTGGAATACTTCATAAAAATAATTCATATGTTAGCATACATATATAATTCAAGGTAGACTTACTTATGTTAGTACACACACAATTCCCTTCTACTGGTGAATACTTAAAGCCAAATTAAAAGCAACATAGATCTAAGCATTTTAATAGGAGAGAATTTAGGTCCCGGGCTGTTTATGAAATAACTGATTGGTTTTGGTGGTGCATACTCTGGGTCCAGTGATAATCAGATTGTTGAATCACGTACAGCAGTCCACTGAAACGGCATGGCCTCGTTCAGGGGAGCACTGGGACCTCTCCTGTCCTCCTAAGTCTCTGTCATCTGCTCTGAATAGCTGGATTTGAAGAGGGAACCTTGCAACTGAGTCTGCGTGTTCCAAAATATTAGTTCTATTTCAGTATTTTTCCACTGGCAAAAAGTTTGCTTGTTATGGGCTGGCTGGAGCTCAGACTCACAATTCAGATGAGCTGGGTATTTGGTTGCTAATAATGAAATATAAACAAATTTCTCTTGATATTTATCTGTTGCTATGTTTTCTGTATTTAGAACAGAGTTTAGAACATACTGGCAAGATGCACTCCCACAATGTCAGTTAAGGTCTCAGCACTTCTCTCTAAAAATTTTCCAGGGAGAGACAACTCCAAAATGTGTGCATGACTTTTCAGCCCTCACGGATTTTTATGTTGCTGACAGTGATGGCCAATTCTTTTCAGCATCGGAAAGCACTTGTTTTGAGGACTCCTGTGGGATTTCCTGCTAAAAACCTAGAGCCTCGCTGAGCTGGAATGCTCAGTGCAACTCAGGAAGCCCAGAGGTAAGGTTCTGGCTTTTGGAATCTGATGTTGTGGTACACTTGCCTGTGATACAAAGATATTTGCCCCAAGATAACAAGGTACCCCAGTCGATCCAGTGAGAAGATTGGCAGGGAAGGACATGCATGGAGCGTGACACTGTGGTGAGGGGCAGTAGGGACAGATGAGGCATTCCACAGTAAACATCCTACTGAGAGCTCTGCTGGCATGGAAGAAGGGGAGGTGAACACAGAGTAGCCTGGCTGCTTTAAACATGACAAGTCTTCTCTCTGTGCATCGGCACAGATTCTGCAAAGCTAGCACATCAGTGCCTCAGAGAGACATCAATCTTAGCTTCTGAGGTGTGGCAGCAGCAAGACTTGCTGCAGCAGCATGGAGACTTGCACAGATCTCATTTATCCGGCTGAATCAAGTGTTTCCCTAACTCGCTAGTGATCTGTTTTCACATCTCTCATGCTTAAGGGTTCATGATGAACCAAACCCCCCAATTCAGAGTCAAGAGTATAAGCACGGAAACATTTAATACACATAGAGCACATGGAAATAAGAGAAGAAAGGATTTTACCTGGCAGGGCAGTCATCTGTGTTGCATGATTGGTAAATAACCACTGGCTTTTGCAGCTCTCTGCATAATGATTCATTTACATCCCGTTTCTCTGCGTTCATGCACTGTAGCCTTCTGGAGCGGGTTCCTGTGTTCCCACAGCTAGCAGAGCAAGTACTCCACTCAGTATATTCCCATTTATAATCTAAGAAATGCAATTGAAAATAGTATGAGAGAGGCACTATACGTTGTAACTGTGTCACATTTCAATTGATGTGGCAGCATAATCTGTAAGCTAGACAGACACTGCATCGACTGCAGAAAAGCAGGTATTTCAGCATTGTGAAAAGGAACCATAAGCCCAAGCAGAATTTCATCCTACTCAGCTTCCCCTCAAGTTCAACCCTTACATATGAGCATAAAGTTCTCTAGAAGGCAAATGGGATCAGCATATGTGCACACGAAGGGCAGAACCTGGCTCGCAGTAGGAACTG
Source organism: Nestor notabilis (assembly GCF_000696875.1). Lineage (NCBI taxonomy): Eukaryota > Metazoa > Chordata > Aves > Psittaciformes > Psittacidae > Nestor > Nestor notabilis. The sequence continues at coordinate 18,740 of NW_009910347.1, forward strand.
ATGAACTTCTTGTAAAACTTTCATAACATTTTTATACAATGAGCATTAAAAAGAGGAAACTGTAAATCAGGCTCTTTAGGTTTCCTGCTGCTCTACAGTAAGTTTATTCTCAAGAAAACTCATCTTACTCCAGACACTTCACATAATTTCAGGATTTAAAGGAATCCTGTACTAAACTATAGAAAAGTATTTAATGCATAAATAATTTGCCACTAAGGCACTGGCAAGATGAAAAAGGAATTTGTTTTAAGGAGAGTTTTATATTAAAACCCGATCACCTCTAACAATTACTGCCTTTCTATTTAGTCACAATTCCACACTTCCCCTTGCCCCACAGGTTTTTTTTGACACTTGGTAAAAGATGAAGTACTATGCAATGTTGACAGATTTTTATGTGATCACAGAAGGAGTCAGATTTTTCTGTAATAACCAAGAATAATTGATAGCTACCAGCTGTGTCCACAGGCTCACTCTTCCAGCACATAATGAATTCTTTAACTTATTGTTTTTCAATGTTTCCTTATTACTTCTGGGTTTCTTAAAATAATACAAAAGGGCCTTTTTCAAAGTGGAAATAGTTAAATTTACTGACTGCAACTATGATGGAGAGACTGTATTGTTTGTTTAACTAGGATGATACTGCTCAGAAGTGCCCTCAATATGCCTACTGTGCAAAAACCACCAAAGCAGATTTTGCAGTCTTACAAATGCATGGGTATTTTAGTGATGAAATGTTCACATAAGCATCGTTAAAGCTCATGAATAGAAAATGAAATTGGCCCAAAATACTGACCAGCCTGACTGGAAAGGGTATTGGGCAACCAAAGAACAGTCCAGATAAAGACTACAGGTGGATAGTTAAAAACCTTGCTGACCTGTTCAGAAATTCTAACTTTAATGAGATCTGTATTAGGACCAAGGCCTGGATATATATTTTTGATAAACCCCCTATTAGGATATTTTCTCATTCAGTTAATTAGTGATTTGATTCACTTTTGATTTGAAAAATAAACATTTTGATCATAGATATGTTTCAGTAAAATCACTTTGTAAATGTCACTGACCCCACACCCTCATGTCTACCAGAACCATTCTCACCCATACAAGTAAACCACTGCCAAGTCACTGAGAATACACTTAGACACAGCACAAGGGATTTGCAAGGTCTGATCTTACTGCTTGAGTCCTTTGCACAGACAGTAAACCAAATCATACCGATAGGTTAATAGATAAAACACACACTAAAACTTGCAATTTCAACACATACTTGTTTTTAAACCTGATTTGCATTTCCCAGTATTGACTGGGTAGAGCTTTGGGGTTTTTTAACTGTCAAATGGGTTTTGGTGCTTTGCTGTCAGACTTTAATAGGATATAAGTTTCTAACTGTCTTTTTTAAAGCAAATTATAATGTAACTAATTAAAACTATTAGGATTATAATTAAGATATTTTCAAAGACAACCTCAGAGTCAGCTTTGTTTCAGTTTCATGTGCTATTCTGGCAGCAATTTGTGTGATTTATTGAAGGGGAAGTTGAGAAAACCCGCCTCATTTAAAACTGTTTAAGCAGCAAGACACTGAATCAGGCAATATTCTCTCAGCTTCTAGCTACACAGGTACAAAATGAGAACCCCCACATGACAGTTTGGTACACATTAATTCCCACATCCAACTCTGAGTATGAACATTGCCTAATGACTTAAATGGTACTATTCACATATGTGATGTTAAACACGAGTTTATGAATTACTTTCTATGTATAAAAGCAGGTTAGGTTTCAGGAAAGTCTTTACAGAGTGAAAGAAAACATTTTAAAATTTAAGAATTTGTCATATAATTTTCAACAAACCTTCCTTCTTGACATTTACCCAAACTGACATTAGTTTCGTACTAGCTGAAGTCCAACATTGGAATTGTCCAGCAAATTGACCAGAGTTGGTGTTCACCTCTAGGATACGCCCCCCAACCAGGGTTCGGTATTCCAAGGTCTTAACTTCCTCAAGTGGACTATCTCCAAAAAGCCAGTGAACTGTATTTCTGTAGCTGGGCAGCACCGGGCAACCTAAAAATCAACAGCATTTTAGCAGGTTTTTCTAAGCACATTAAAATGTTGTAATAATAAGTATGTATTATTGTGCCATTCTACATAGAAGACCTTAACAGTCTAAACAAAGAGTATGCATAAGCTCACTGAAGTCCAAACTACGGCCCAAGATCCTGACTGCCCCTTGAGGGTTATCAGCTGTGTAAGCTGATGTACACTTAACACAGTTCTTTGTATTTTCCCTTTCAGTAAGTTATAGAATCAAAGAATGGTTTGTGTCGGAAGGAACCTTAAGACCACCTAGTTCCAACCTGGGCAGGAACACCTCCCACTAGACCAGGTTGCTCAAAGCCCTATCCAGTCTGGCCTTGAAGACTGCCAGGAATGGGGCATTCACAACTTCACTGGGCAGCCTGTTCTAGTGCCTCACCACCCTCACAGTAAAGAATTTTTTCCTTACATCTAACCTACATCTCACCTGCTTGTTCAAACCCATTACCCCTTCTCCTTACAAACTTAACTTCTGTATGAACAAAGTGTGTGCGGGGGGAACAATTATTTAAATGGAACAAAGATTTCATCCCAGACTCTGCAATATGCAAAGAGATTTGCAATGAAAGAGTTTATCTGTCTTTTGGAAAGGAGTCATGGACACATGAAAAGAAATTGCTGTATCTTCACTCCACAGGAACATGCAGACACAGAAACAAAGATATTCATTTAGACAGAAAAATGAAAGAATAGATCCAGAGCCCAGCTGAATCCTGTCCCGTCATTTTCAAGTCCGTAATCCCATGGTGAGCCACCTGGATGGTGCCCGAGGGGTTGCCATCTTAAAACATTTATTGAAGAGCTGAATCAGAAAATAATTGTGCATCTAACTCGGAGGTCTCCTCCCTGGTAACAGGAAGCTGAGCTATGGTTAGGAAATCCAGAAGGTCAACAAACCTGGACTCTTAGGAATTACACTCGCTTTCTCATTGAGGCCCCCTCCATTTTAATTAAATGAATAAATAATATAATTCAAATGACAAAGAAGAAAAACCAATATACCAATTCTCAGTGGATCTCCAGGTACCACACTGACATTTGTACCAATTCCAGATGCCATTATGACACGCTTTCTTCTGCTTCCCTTTGATAACAGGGTGTTATTCTCTGTAAGTCTTTGTTCTGTAAGACAATGCATAAGGTATGTTCTTAGCAAGAATTAAATCACAGTGCTAAAAAAGAGTTCGTATAAAAACGTCCAACACGTTAGTTATGAAGCAGAAGGATAATAGTGCTTCGGAATTCTTCAGGATCAACTCAATTTATGCAGTTAAACTGTCTAACAAATGTATCTGAGATATGTAAACAGGGAAACACAGAAATTATTGATACATGTTTATGCAAGTTTCTCAATCAATTTTATTGAATTTTATTTATTAGAAAAATAAGCCTGTAACACTTGGAGTAGAACTAAGATCTGTAGGATGTATGATGTATTTCCTGTTTGATAATAATAAATAATAATTTCCTGTTTTAATAATAACAATGTTATTTATCATTTCAATGCCAGCCATTCACATACAGAAGCGTTAAGAAAAATAATTCTCTCAGTGGAATCAGGCCGATTCCTCTGCTCCATTAGATGGAATTATAACAAAGTGCAACGACAGAAGAAAGGAGAAAATATCTCACAACCTCATTATGCATAGAGGTAGCATAATGTATGCAGAATCACGAGCCTATCACTATAGCAACTCCTTTTTATCATATGCCAGACAGAATAACTGCCAAAAACATGGCAATCTGTCAGTAGCACACAGCTCTTGCCACTTAGTCAACATTTCTGTGTTAATGAATGTGCATAACAGCTATGATTCTCCTTCCAGAGCAGCTTAATCTTTTGTTATATTCTAACTTCTGTGGGTCATTTTACATAGGTTCAACATTTTTCTCGGTGTGTGATGTCTGTACAAAGCCTCCTATTTGTTCGTGTAAACACTGAGACAAAACAGTTTCCTCAGAACCGCAGTGAGGCCAGTCCCGTGCAGGCAATAGGCTAGTTGCCTCATCAGTCCTTAGCAATTTAGGTTAGAAAAGCTGCACAGATTTTGCTCTACTCGACCGCTCCAGGTCAGGCAGTTATTGCTGTAGCAAGGTCCAAACTGCTGACATGATGTTGCTTTAGAGTCAGTGCAATCTGCAAGCCCTGACACCAGAAGTCCTCCCATTTCATTGCAGTTTTGCACAGCCAAAAAGTATTGTGGAATTTAGCTGTCTCCTATCCACTCAAGATTTATTTGAACTAACATCATGTGACCAAGAACAGAAACGAAGTTCAGACTCTTGTGAGCAATCTTCCCAGTCACGTCATTATAATAATATTCCTCTCTGGAACATCTGAAGTTTTGATGTACTCCAGGAAAACTGAAACCAAGACCAGAGCTTTAGTCTACACTCATCCTCACACAGAGACTCCTATTATGTCTTTGATACCTCTTCCTTAGCCAACAGATCCAAACATCTATAACCTGCCCTACACATGTGTGCCTAAGAAAGAAAGCTTTGTAGCAGGACTGGCCATGTGTAGCTGTGTTGTACTTTGTACAGCAGAGGAAGTTAATCTCTAGAGCTGAATGATCCATTTATTGGAACTATTTGCAAGGCATGATTGTATTATACAGTATTACATTATTAATCTACTTACAATAGAGTCATTTAAATGGAGCTTTTCTTTACATTTTCTATTCTGAGAGTTAGCAGTTCATTTTCAGAATTTTTTGTTTTCTATGTCCCCATATAATAAAACAAAACACAAACCAAGTCTTTTCTTTCATTTCACTGCATTTCCCTGCAGATTTTCTGAATAACTCAAGCCCTAGATAAAAGTGCTGGCAACAATGTGACAGTGGATTTAGTTTTCTAATGTGTCTGCTGGTTTAATGGTTGATATTTGTTGCCTGGAAGCAAGAAGATGGAGTAAGTTTTGAAGAAGTCACAAGTCAAACCATCTGTACCTAGATCCACTATTTAAGGAAACACAAAATAAAGAACAGAACCCAGGGAATCAGATGCAATCAAAAATTCCAGGTTCATAATAAAGTGCTAAATATCCCCCTGACTATTTTATTGGTTAAATTTCATTATCGAAGTGGTTCACTGTTATCTGCAAGGAATTCTCATTTTGCACTTACCAGTTAAGTGGAGAACAGATGAAGCTTCAGCTCTTCCAAGAGCATTAGTTGCTCTGCAAGTGTATGTTCCTGCATCTTCATAGGACACATTCCTCAGAAACAAAGAGCCATTCAAACTCAAGAAAGAATTGATTTGTAGAATGTTTTTCTTCTTATACCACGTTACATTTGGTTGGGGAACACCTTTAAAATGCAAATAATTAAAACATTTATTGTGAGAGATAAACCATAGGTTTGACATTGCAAACTGCTACCATAACACCCAAGGATCCTAAGTTCCTTCGTCGTTTCACAGTTCACATAAACCAAAGTAACAATACTGAAGCAAACCAAGTACTTTTTCCACTCACAACAGAACTTCTCAGTTGCGAGTCCTATTAATAACTCAGTATCCCACTGAGATTAAAGGTTAAGCATTGTAAGGCAAGCTCAAAGAACAGCTTAAAACACTGCTACCAGTCCTACAAAAGCAATGTGCTTGTGTCCTGCTACTGGAAGATGTGAGAACATTATCCCCAATCAGGACCAACTGACACAAAGACCTGCAGAGCATCTTTTCATTCAGCCTGCATGCCAGAATATATGAAGGAAGGAAGGAATATTCAATTTGTAATTAAAAATAATGAAAAATAAATGGAGACAAAATATTTCTCTTCAAGACAAAAAGGATATATATTCTATGATTCATCAATTAGATTAGAAAATACATGTGGTCAGTTTCTCCAAAGAAAGCTCTGGAAAACTTCTCCAACTTGCAGATGTCATATATACAACTTGTAACAGTGCAGTGTGAAGGAAAAGGGGCAGAAAGAGATATTCACACCTAAATGAGGGGCCCAGTTGTTAAGCAACCTCATTTACACTGTTTTAGAAAGCCAAAGGTCTATCGACATTCACACTGTAAGGCTTGAACACCAAGAAAGAGCATTTGCAGATCACTTGCCATTCTAAGTTTTAATCAATGAATGACTTGGTCATTTATTTTTAATTAGGTGGTTTTTCCACTGGAGCAGCACCACCTCTGTGGGAGCACTTCTAGGGGTTTATTTTCCTCAAACATTTGTCTTTAAAAAGGTATTTTGTGAGTTGACAAATCAGACGCTTCATTTCTTGTGCTCGGGGTGAGCTGCTGCTGCAGAAGTGCTCTTTCAAAGCTCCAAAATCCTGGATAAACCACGAGGTAAGCGTGGCCCGTGTGCCACAGTGACTAGCCACAGAGGTGCATGAAGGCACAGGGCACAAGACAGGCCAGAGCAGTTGAACTGCTGTTCACTTGAACTCTTTTTTTTGCTATGTATATTGGTCAGCACTCACTGAAGGCTACCAAAGCAGGTTCTGCTGTAGAAGCTGACCTGACTGTGGGACATTTGGAAGTTTCAGCCATGTTGAACGCTAATTCAGCCTCCTCTCTTCACAGATCATTGTGCAGTATTACTTTACAGATGATGTCTTCATGATGTGGAATAGCCTTTAGGAACAACTTTAACATTTCAATCACTGGCTTAGCACTTCCAATGCACACCTCAGGTTTTTCCTTTACTGTAATAGGAACCAGACATATTTTTTGGAACCTGCTATTTTGCTGAAGGAAAAAGCTCCCCCCATCATTTTGTCTACAAAAACAGCAGAGAAACACTCTTCTGCATAATCGCAGATTTTATTCTAGACAATTTAGCAGCTATTCAGTGCTTTTAAACTCATGAGATTGCGTTTTACTGAATAAAACTGCATAAAACAAAGTACAAAACTGCAGGGTGCACAAGGGTCCAAAAAACCAGGCTGGTTTTCAAGTTTCCAGAAGACACTTTATGCCACTTCAAAAAATCCTTTTGGAATTAGGATGAGATCTTGTTTTAAGGGTCTTTTTTTCCATTTTACCCCAGCTTCTGGCTAAAGTGTATCATTCTCAGACATATTTTTCCTTTACAGTGTACTTTCCATGGCCATTCAGGCACATATACTTACTATACAGAAGAGCTGAAGAGGTGTTGTGAGGATCCTGAGCTGTTTTAATCTAAGGCCTAGACATTTGCAAGCCAGAATACTCACACTGGCACCAAAATTCAGCAGACCAGTAAGAGCCAAAAATAAGGCAGAAGCAGCACAGCTGAGATGGGAATGAAGTCAAAAAATTTAAAGTCAAATTCCACAAAACACAAAAACGTTTGGAAAGGTTCAAATTTAAGCTTTTAACCTGAGCCTCTATCAAACTTCAGCCCAATATCACCCCATGATACCTCCTCCCTCTGCTCTCACCACAGCATTCAGAATGTCCCTCATTCCTGGGATTTAACTTAAGTAAAATATTTCCTTCTTCCAAACTTGGTTTGTATCCTAGAGTTTATCCCGGAAAAATTGCCATGTCTCTACTCTCTACTCATGTCTCATTCAGAGGCATGTAGAGCCTTTTAAAACCTGGACAGGAGTTCAGTTTGCAGAATAAATCTGCAGAATAACTTTGCCTCTCATTTAAAGTTCAGAATTGGGTATCTGTTACACACCTTAAACTTAGTTAAGTTAAAGCAAAGGATTCCTCTTTCTTTGGGGAAGGAGCTGTATACATTTCTCTTTAGGGGAAACAAGCAAGGAATACCACACACAGAGGTAAATCAGACCATTTCTCACATGAATAATGTGAATACACAAACATAAGTTCTAGGTCTAAGGAGAAGTGCGGACAGAGCCCTACACGGCAGTCCAGCAACCAGCCCAATTAAAACACACAATGAAGTCACCCAAGCAATCTTAGTGGTGCTGTCACTAGCAGATAAAGTGTGTGGTGGGGGAAAAACCATCAGTTAAATACATGAAAAATAAAATCAGTTAAATATATGAAAAAACATGACTTAAATACATGGAAAAAACAAGACTGTTACGCGTTATATGTGGTGACCACATGCTGTCACTTTAAACTGGAGTCAATGTTATTGAGATACCTTCATGGTGCCTCCATAAACGTGAGCTGATGGAGCTGAAAATAGTAATGGGGCAATCGCAACACTCCTGCATTGTATTTACCCAAAACTAGTGCAAAGTAAGATTTTTATCTAGGAGTTAATGATTTCTATTTCTGTACTCTGAGCCCCTCTGACACGGCCTCGTCACAATCATTTTGAGGACCCCTCAGGTTTTTGCATTTCATGATTCTTTTCCATTCCCCAACCTTTGTATTATGTGGAAATCAATTCAGTGTCTGCGAGTGCCTGGACCACCTGCTTAAAAACAACTGGTATTTGCAATCGAGTTCCTTCTGTGTCCTTTTTCATGGGCTCCTGGTTAGGTTGCCATGAAGAGTGTTAGAGCAAATCCTCAGCTTGAATGCTGAACTAAGATAAAAAGGAAGATAATTTTCAGAGAGGAGTTCAGGAACCTGTTAGAGGCTGGAGTACACTGTGAAGGGAGGAGAGGGGGTAGGACACTGCACACTCTGCAGTCAGGAGACAGCTCTGTGTTAGAAATCAGGGGCCTCTAACTCCATCCTTGAGGGCAACTCAAACCTGGTGAGAACAAATGTGACATAAACTTTTTGGAGTTGTGCATCCAGAGGGATGCAGTAGAGAATCCAGCCAGAAAAAAGGTTTATTGTGTGGTGCTATTTGCTGATAGACACCCTATGAATGGATTAAATAAACAAAGCAGGAGAAAAAGACATCCCTTATAATCCAGCTCCTTTGCATCCTTTGGCAAAGCAGCATACATTTCAAGCTCTTCTGGACAGCTTCAGTTTATCTCTACGTTCATATTGCCAGTGAAAAATCCTTTTCTGCCATAACTCATAAGACACTGAGTTCCTGTGTATACTGTCGTTTCTGGAATTCCTATCAGAAGAAACTCTTACTGTTGGAGAATACTGAAAAGCCCTATTTTTAGGTGTGTACGTACCTTTTTTAGTAGTGTCTGTGCTTGAAAGTGCTGTGCATAAACCTCGTTTTCATACCATAGCACATAACACAACCCCAGCATGCTGCCACTATTGACACATTTCAGGTGAAAAAGCTCATCGTGCAGTGTTTTGATTCTTTTCCTTTGAAAAATTAGACTCCATAGTAAACTACTCCTGAGATAAGATTTTTCTCCCTGCTGGTATGCAGCACTGTCTAGAGAGTTAAGTTTCATCCATTAGCTCTTGTGAGAAAGCAAGCAAAGTACACAGTTCCTACATTCCTCTTGTGACAAGACTCTTACAGTACCGCTGTGAAAAGCACCAACTTTCCTACACAGAAACTGCAGAATAGAGTTCAAGATATCATCAAAATGCAAGAGAAACACTTTTTTTCTAGGCAAATACTTAAGGCCTAAACCCCGCACTTTATCCTTTAGTACTCATGTAAATAAAACCTTAAAAGTTTCAAGTATGGTTTTCTTATCCAAGTAGAAACTAAATTAATAAGCCAAACACGAAGTGTTAGTGTTTTGTTTTGTTTTCCCCTCAAAGGAGCTGAAATTATACTTAAGCTTTGGGACATATTTGTAGGACTTCATGGAGGAGTTCATTCTATGCACAAGGTTCAATTCTACTGCAGATGCTTGACTCTCCTTTGCATAAGGGTTGATTTACACAGGGACTTCACACTGTCTTCAAGAGCCTTTTCCATTACAGAATCGTAGTGAGAAGAGTTTCAAGCTGGAGTTCCTGGTTTGATCCCCATCCAGTACAAAAAGGGGAATAGGTAAGAGATGGCTGTAGACACCTTTGTTTCCTTCATATCCCGCCTCCAGGCAGATGCAGCTGAGGACGAGCCCAGAGATATCAACTCACCCGAACTGCCAAAGGTTCAAAATCCCTGAGTGTGATTTAGGTCCCAGTGATTCAAGTGGGAGATCCATCCCTGACATCCGCTGGTAGCAGAATCAAACAATCATATCCTATGGCTTCAAGTCAGGAAAGCACTTAAGCACAGGATTAAATCCATCCTTATTAGAGAATGCAATTAAACACATGCTTAAAACTAAGGATAGCTGTAATTGTCCTTCATGGACAAAGACACATTCCTGAACTCAGGCCTTCTTAATCTTAGAAAAACCTTAAAAAATCAGAATCTTACTCTTGCAGTGGACCTAAATCCTCTGATGTTAAAAATTTCTACCATAGACCTAAGTGGCTATAAAACTTTAAAATTAGTTTAATCTATTTTTCTGACCTCAAACACAGGTTATTTTCCACTAGCACTGGAACAGCTCTAAAATACTCAATGTTCCATGAAAAAAGTCATTTTCCACCATGAGTGGCCCTGGGACAGCAAATGTTATGGAAAAAACTCCAGCTCTGGATGAGACTGTGAAACACGTGCTTAAAAAAAAAGGAAAAAAAAAAGGAATCCACACTATAGGGTGCCCTTAAAATATTCGGTGTTCAAAACCAAATTTCCTCCATCCTTGAAAGCTCTGTGAAATATTACACACCATAAAAATCTTGGCCTACTAACTACTTGCTCTAAAACATTGGATATGTCTTCAGACATTTTTCCCCCAGCTCTGTAGAATCTCATAAAGTATTCTGTATTTCCCATTCGAGAGCAAGGCAGAGCTGTGCTGGCACAAACCACAGGTTGCTGCACTTCACTAGAAGTTTACCTAAACCGTAGAGGCTAAATTTGCATGTCATCTTTAGAGGAAACAATTCTGGGGCAGCAACACACACCATGAACATCATCTGACCATTATTTATCCTGCACTCGCTAACACCTGCAGTGGATTTAGCAGAACTTACAATGCAATTTCTTTGATTGATACATCTCCGTATTTTCTCCAGCAGAAGTCACAAACTGCCTTTATATTCATCTGAACTATGCTTGGGCAATCAACTTCTAGTGAACCCCAAAAAGCCTAAACCACGCTGCTACTGAAATTACCTGAATGAATCTTGCCAATTTCACTGGGAATAACAGTCTGTGACAGAGAGTCAGTGTGAGACATTTTAGCACTTCATATGATCTCCAACCTGCCCTCTGGCACTGCCCCATTCTCCCACAGTCTTTCAAAGCTTCTTTTGCCTCTGCTGCTTCTTACCAGCCATGTAACAGCCCCTCTTCTTAGGTGGTAGCAACATCTGGCAGGATTTAGATATACTTACTGACATCTGGTGGTATCCTTAGAGGGGTTCCCGAAGCAAGACCCCTTCCCATCCCACTCTCTACAACTCTGTCAGGTCCTGTTTAGTTCTCTGGCTGTCAGCTCAAACAGAACTTGATCTTATTTCCATCTGCAGAAAGTTAAGGCTGATATTTTTCAAAATCAGGCATTTAAAATAAGGCAACTATGTTTAGGCAGCTAAAAAGTATGAACTCAGATCCTCTTAAACTCTGAAATGACTGCTAAAGCCAATTCTGTAGTCAGCCTCCAACAGAGACTTGGTTGGTGTGCATTAGGGCAATTCTACAATTCAGCACTGTAATCAGAGACTGTTTTGCCTAACTGGTAGTAATGATACTTCCCTTTTACTGAATAGCCATGCTGTATCAGCAAGGACCCAGACATTTATGGTCCTAAAGTACTTGGAAAATAGAATTTTATCAGAATTAAAGAAATACACAGGTAATGGCCTCACCATGCACCAGAAGAGGTTTAGATTGGATATTAGAAACAATTTCTTCACCGAGAGGGTGATCAGGCTTTGGAACAGGCTGCCCAAGGAATTGGGGTTGGACTTGATGATCTTAAAGGTCTTTTCCAACCTAGCTGATTTATGATTCTATGTTTTTTCCCCTCACAAACTCTACAGCAAGTAGTGGAGGGCATCAGGAATGCGCTTTAAAAGAGACATAGAAGGTACAGAGATCCCAAAATCATACCCAATGTGATTGGATGAGGGTTGCTTTGGGCTGCTTGGTGAATCTTGCCTGGACTCTCGGACTTACTGCCCATTAGTATTTTAAAAGTAATAGGCAGAGTCCCCAGACACACCTTTCAGTTTAGTTATATCAAAAGGGATTCAGTTTTCGGGTTCACAGACTGGTGCAAGACGCGAAGCAAAGCACAATTAAGCTTTTGAAGTACATCTTTCAGTCCTTCCCACTTGTACCTGTTCCAAACAAAAACTCTACTATAGATGCACATATAGTAAAAAGAAGCATAAAAGAAAAAGATTTTCCTTTTATTATACTACTTATAAATAGCATCATTCCTTCCTTCTAAAATAAGTCTGTACTTATCCCTTTAAGCCTTTGAAACTCACCTTTAATATCTTTTAGAAAAACACACAAAACTCCTAAAAGAAATCAAGAGCCAGAATCCTGTGTATTAAACTGCTATTTTTCTTCACTGAGATGTCTTCAGAGGGGTTAAGCACAGAAGACAAAGAACAGCATCAAAGATATATTTAGAATAGCATGGGTAAATGAAGGAACAGATGGAAAATCAAAAATCATGATATTTTTCTGGACCTGTTTCAAGTTCCAATCCTGACAGCAAGTAGCTGGTCCATCTTTGTGAAATGTATGTGCAGAAAGATGACCGTGAATTAACGGGTTTTGTGTATTCCTCACAATTTTTTTATCAACATGTTATTCTTAGAGAGCCAAAATATACTCACAGGAATGCAGAAGTTGGATGAAGAATGGAGTTTCTACTTTTAAAAGCCTCTGTGCCAAGATATTTCAGAGATGTGATATAATGTACACAGTATAAACTTCAGTTCAGTGTATTTCCCTTCTGCTCTCTCACCAGCGGGTGGCAGACAACGCACATTTTATACATATTTTCATCTTTTCTCCCTATTTTACTTTAGCTCAGAACTTTCAAGGTTTCACAATAAATGGAGTCTGACAGTTTTAGTTTATTTTAGTAATAATCACAAGACGATCTTTTCTGCAAATACAATAAATGTTATCCAAGAGCAATTTGGAGCAATCAGTATTGATATTTATACCATGTGTGTTGATTGAAAAGCTCTTGGCTGTAAGAACGGAATATGAATCTACCCAGAATGTTATGAATATCTTGTAGCACATGCTCGTGTGGGAGCTATAAAAGCGAGTTTATTATAATTAGTGGAAAAAGTTTTTTGTTATAATTTAAAAAGTGAAATCAATGCTGTTAGCTTCAGCAGTTTAGCTAACTTTTCTTAATCTTTCCTTTGATGTTCTTCTGCTTATTAGGATACACTCCTCTTTAGCATTTCAAAGTTTTTTTCCATCTGAATGTGACTTTTGGAGTGTGTAAGACAGACTTTCAAAAGGATAAAAAGAACCAAATCAGTAACAATGAAAAAAGAAAAAACCCTGCTGTCAGCTGGCTAACCCTGCACCTCATATTAAACTTCACGTCCTTGCCATTAAAACCATCAAACAAGAGCTGTCCTGTGTAATGTGCCCTAATGAACCCGGGGCCCCTGAAGTGGCATATACTTGGTTCTCTTCAGGCCTTGAATAATTAAAGGCTGTATTGTACAGCCACTTGCCAGGCAGTAGAGGAAGCCGGGAAGTATATCTTTCCTTACATCACCTTTGCTCTACCTTTCCCAACTGACTTTGCCAGATTGGTGGGTAGGCTGCTCCTACTTCCAGCTGAAGTTCTGCTCTATGGCATGATATTCTCTCCTAAATGAGCCATCAATTTACCATTTTGCACATGTGAAGAATTTTTATGTGTTTCAGAAAGAAAATTCCTGAATAGACCTTACACTCCTAAACACAAAATGTACAACTAAACACATAGAGAAAACTATGGTTTGAAAAACTATGAAAAAGTATTACAGGTTATTCAGAAACCCCCTCAGAAATCAGTGCAGCCAAGAATTCTGCCAGTGGCATGGCACTAATATTCTTCATACACACACAGAGACACCTTATTCATTAGATGGTTCTTACGGAGAACTGTTCTGTGGGCTACGGGAGTCCAACAGTTCAGATATATCTGCTCGACACCACTGAGAAATCTGCATGAGTAGTGTCTGTGTAGAAGGATCCTGCACAACTATGTAGCAGAATATGTATGAAATCTTACACAGTTACACCTCACTCAGGACATGCAGAGAAGTTGTCATCTACAGAGAAAAAACATCCTTCCTTCTGAGCATTCAGGACGAAGGGCAGTGAGGAAAAGGTGCTCCTGATCTAGCCATGGTCTCCCTCACATTAAAAAAAGGGCTCTTTTTGTAGTTACTTTTACTGTTCATTCTGAAAGAACCCCAGATGATTGACAGTCACAATCCACCACTGTCCAATAGCATTTTTACTCTAGATACTGATTGTAAGGATTTGCAGTGGTATTACGCCAAGAAGGCAAGAGGTTATAACTGTAAATCAACATGTCTGCTGAGGAGAAAAGGACTCTTGCAGATTCATGTTGCCTGCTTGATGGAAAGGAACTTCTAGAGTGCACAGAAATATTAGTATCTTCTGATTCAAACTCTTGCTTGTCTGATAATTCACATGATGTTTTATCAGCATTCACAAAGTTCTCATCCTATTACACCACAAATGGACTTATTTTGGGGTCCCAGCTATTAGGCAGATATATTAACATTAAATGCTATTAAGTTCAATCTTCTGAAGACAGTGGTTTATTACTTTTCATTAAGGAAATGAGAACAGAAAAACTCTGCTTACATCATTGCGTAAGTTTTTCTGCTTCTAGCGTTAGTGACATTTTAAGACATGCAAGCTCTATTTTATTCACAAACAGTAATACTTACTTCCTTGGCAATGACAGGAAATAAAGCAATTAGATAAATCACTTTTTAAGTCAACACTGGTGTCTTAGCATAGCTAAAGTTTGGCGCACGAATATACACAATTCTGAAACATTTGGAAATCTACAGTCCCATGTGAAAATATTAATTTATATTTAAATTGGTAACTGCTTACCCATCCTAACAATATTAATATTAACAGTGTGACACTAACTCTCTGCTGAATTTGAGATGTAGGTCAGTTATACATAAAGTTGCCAAGCTATAGTTGGAAAATATTACTTCATCAAAGAATGAGCCTTGGTACAACAGTGAATAGCAAAGCCTCGTGTCCTAATATACGTCAGCCTGGCGCCACTATTGTATGCAGAACTATTTGCATACATATATTTCTATCACTACTCGGGTTCAGGATCAACATGCCTTTGGATATGCACTCCCCCAGCAATACGAATGTGAACGGCACACTGACTTCTCTGAAGTCTCTTCTTTGCACTCAAAGTCAATGTTCATACATCTTCCACAAGGCGCAAAAAGCTGACTTGAGCTTATTAAATATTTGACAGAATAATACCACTGTGCGTTAACTCTTACAATTTAAATGTAACAGATAGCAACGATGAGATTCAAAATAGGTGCCTTTCCAACAAAGGACTAGAAAGTAAAACGAAGCTGTAAACTGTGTAATGCATGGTGCTTCTGATTAACATTAACGCTCCTCCACAGATGTTGAGCTAGAAAGTATCTGAATGTTCATGGCTCGGCATTTTTCTTTGTTTCCTTACTGCAGCTGCAGACTGATGGCTCTAAAAGGTAAGTTTACTTCACCGTCAGGTTTAAAGTTCTATTAAGCTACAGCTGGAGATTTCATTTTCGGTTTTAACAACAGTCTAGACATATGTGCATCTCAAATAGGGATAAGGAAAGTTCTCTGATGAGCAAGTCAGCTGGCCATGCCTGCTACTGCTGCAAGATAGTCATTCACTCTGGTGGGCTTTAAGCTCTGTAGTGGAGCCTCAGACAACTTCATGGAAAGAAAAGTACTTTTAAAGGCAAGTCTGTTTGAACGCATACATGTGTGTGTAAGTTAAAGTGACAGAAAAGAAATAGTGCTGGTGTGGGTGACATGCCTAATAAAAACATGACTAATGATCAATGATTTTCTGCCTTCACTGGTAATTTCTTTCAAGATGTAAGGTAAACTTCTGATTCCAGCATTACAAGGAAGTTCAGTGCAGCTCTTGCTTACCTTTCATGGGACATTCAACCGTAATATTTGCTCCAGTTCTTGCCACGATCATACCTCCAACCACTGCAGACAGACTGCTGGCTTCCAGATTTGTGACATTTAACACAGAGGACAAGATGACAGGAATCTCTTTGAAATTAAAGGAATAACCAGTTTTAAAAGCTTTATTTGACCTTCAAATATAGATCCTGTATTTAAATTCACTGTGTTTGGAACAGAACACAGTTTGCAAAAACAGCAGCCAGAAAATACAGGTGGGATAGATACATGCAGACTGAGTTCACACCTGCTGCGGTTCTAGGGCAGCTGCACCATCTTATTGCTATCTATTAAATCAGGCAGAGTTTCAGGGATTCCCAATGAAAGAAACTATTTCACATTGGAGTGGGGGTGGGTGCTTATATACATATATATATATATATATAAAAAAA
>NW_009910348.1:0-23721 GCF_000696875.1 Nestor notabilis
GATTTCATCACGTCCCATGGACTTGTGCACAACTTAACTGCAGTGTCAACTTAACTGCGGTTCGTTTTATCCTCTTGGTTTTTTATAAGCCATTCATGCAGAGATAAATGAATTTATATCAGCGTGGCTTCTAAAGGAATATTTACTGCTTAATGTGTGCTACCTCCACTGTTTGCTTGTACACACATTGAACCAGTAGTAGGTATGAACTGCTGTCACTGGGCAACTATGGTGTTATTTCCTTTTGACAAAAAGTCCTGCTTTAAGAGATGTTTGGAGCTGGGTTTTTTTTTTTTTAATTAAAAAAGGGGTGGTACTTTTAATATGCCTTAGTTAATACTTGGTAGGAGACTACAGAAGATAAAGCATCTTTGTAGCTGTGGATCAATAAAGTGAGTTGAGCTAGTCAGCATGTTAACTTATGGACAGGAGCATGAATGGGAGTGACCCCCCTCAATCCCTTTGATTTGCAGACTTGTTAGGTCCACATATCTGCAAATATATATTTCAGGCCTAGGCACTGAATATCCGTGTAAGATAAATCTGTTTGAGTGCTGCTTGGTTACAGTTATGAGGAAGTTCTGTGCCTCTCATGTGAGCAGAAGAGGATTGATTTGCCTTTCTGTTACCCCATCTCTCATCAAACACATGTAACCCTGGTATGCAAGACTTGTCATAGCTTAAAAGAACAATTTTTGGTGCCTGTACTTACAAAGGTGACTGTTTCTTCCTCTCTTCTCCAGTGTAAACTCTCCTGCTGCTGTTTGTTTGCCTGAGGCTTTCTACATTATCCTATGAATGTAATCTCAGCCTAAAATCCAAACCAAGATAAAAACACAACAGCAAGTAGCAGAACTGTTGGGTATTTTTGCCTGTGTTGTGTGTTTCTGGAGAAAACACCCTTGTGTTTAGCATCTTGTTTAAATTGCTGAAGTGTTCCTGAGTCTTTGAAGGGTTACTCTGTGCTTGCCTGTGGTATGCTGCTCCTAATCACCTCCATTTACTGCTGACATGTATTTGGCTTGTTTTACCTCTATGATTTGAAGATAGGGGCAGGAGGAGGAAGCTTCTTGCTTTCTTATACTGGGATGGCAGGTAGCAGTGCAGAGCCCTGGCTGCCTCAGGCAGTGACCTTCCAGAGTGGGCAAACACTGTGGAGTAGGGGAAGAGGAGGGTTACTAACCACAGATCTCCTGTTAAGGCCCCTCTTCGTAGTAACAGCGCACTGGCAGAAGAGTCTGGATAGACACGTATGCCACTGCCCAGCAGTGGAGACAGGATGCTTTAATGTGAGGTATGTTGATGCCCCATGCCAGCACTGGAAGGAAAGCTTCCCCTGTGCCAGGCTCTTGACAGTGGTGCCACCATGAACTTAGTGGCCGTGCTCCTCTGGAAGCCCCTTGGTCTCTCCTGTTTTCCCACCCTCTTCATGGAGCCCAGGGTGGAAGGTGGTTGCACCATCCCAACCGATACTAGAGAAAGAGTCACTGTGGTGCATACAGGAGCTGTTTGGGATCCTTGCCAAGCCTGGGGCACTGAAATAAACACGCTTGTTGTTTCAACACCTCCTTCTCGCCATGGTTTCAGTTCTTGAACTCCTCCCCTCACTGACGAACACTGTAGGAATGCACCAAGCCAAAGTCTCTGGGTTTCTGTTTAATTTTTCCCGTTTCTTGACTATGGATAAAAGAAGCTAGAGACGCATAACATTCTGGGCTCCTGCTGTGCTGCTGGGGCATTTTCAAAAATAACCCATGGAATTTTAGGTTTTCCTGAGAATCCAGTTAGAGGGAGCTTCTTCTCAGAGAGCAGGTACTCACCTCCTGCAACCTGTGTCCCTCTAAGATATATTAGGGAGAGCAGCGAAGTCATTAGCTGCTCCCAAAAGCTTGGCATAAGAATTTAAGAGATGCTGTCCAAGAGGATATGAAAACTGAAAAGACAACTATATTGTGGTTCCTGATGGAAGGCCTTCTAGACAGAACAGAAATATAAACAACATATGTTAGTGGAAGCTTTCTTGAAAAAACAAGTGCAATTCACATGCTCTGCTCATCTTTCTGGTGATAGCTTTTAAATTATTTCAGTGTTAGCCTGATTTGTTACTAAGCTCTCAAAGTGGTAGCATGAAATGCTACTATGGATTTTCTTCCTGCCCTAACTGGCTAATCAGTAATATAAAATCAAGTGAAGGCTGGGATTTCAAAATCTGAAAGGTATTTTTGTGCTTAGGAATGTCTTTAGCCATCCCTTCTAACTTAAGTATTTGTCTTCTATAACTTGTCTGTAATGTTTTCTTGCCTCAATCAACACCATTATTGAAATAACGTTAAATTAGTCATGATCCTGTAACTTGCAGCAGGTTTTGTTCCCAAATGGGGTGCTGTGTCAGCACAGAACATGTGTTGTAGATTGCAGGCCTGGAGTCTTCCCACTCACTTTCTTTTTACTTCTAAAAAATAAACAGCACAAGATGGGATGCTTTCTGAAGCTAACAAAAGTAGAGAAAGCAAACATGATTATTTTTAGGGTTCCCGCTCAAGGGGGTGAAGTTCAAAAACCTGCAATTGAGCAAAGTTATTAATTAACGACTACTTACCGGATTCTTCCCAATTTATGACTTCATGTATCATAACTCTTTCGGTAAAACATCCTTGCTGGTTATAAACATGCCCACTGAGTAATTATACAGTATGTACAGCCAAAAAAAAAACCAAACAACCCAGCAAATTAGTAGAGCCTGTTCCTGGCTGGAGCAAGCCAGAAAAGTTATTCAGCAAAGCAGTTTGTTGAAAGAAAGAGTTCTCAGTTGTTTTAATAAGATACAGAGAAAGCCTCTTCTGTGCTGGAAAGAAGCCAGCGCTGCTGGAGCGTGGTCCCCATGCTGGGGGAAGGCACTGGCTGCAGTGCCGGGGGCTGAGAGGCAGCCCTGCATTTGGATCAGCACTCAGCCACATCCTTAGGGACACTTCTTGCCTCTCCCTGAGAAGTGGTGCCCTCTGTGACTGCTCCAAGTTTGAGTGCTGCAGTGCTGTTCAGCTGTGCTGAGCCAACTATGAAACACTGTGGAGGGCCCAGGTGCTGCTGGGCAAGGTGGGGGCCCTCATCGGAGACCCCCAGGAGACTTGCAACGGTGGCCACTTCTCTGTGGTTTTTTTTGGAACAATGCTGTGCGTTGATTGAACAGAGGATTGAACCTGAAAATGGCCTGGGGAGCATCTGCTTCCTTCCTCACCTTCAGACTTTAATGTTTAACCACCCTTTATAATCAGGACATCATAGATGTTTGTATTCCTTCTAGCAGGAGGGGGAATGGAGAGGGGAAGAGACAGGTATGAAAAGTGAGCATGGAGTTGAGAACATGAAGACCAAAGAGCTTAAGAAGTTTTTTTCTCTCCTTGGCAGCTGGAAAACTCTTTTTGAGTGGTGAGCCCACAGCCCATCTCATTTTGATTTAACCATATTTCAATAATAAATGTAATTTTTGTATGAGAGGCTGAAATGTCATTAGAAATTGGTACTAATTAGACAGTGGCCGTTTTACTTGTGGGAGGCTTGATCTCAGAACCCCCAAGGGATCAAGATCCTGCAGGAGGTGGCTCTCCCTATCTCCCTGATCACCTCTCTGCCTCCTATCATCATGGCTATTTACAGTCACTAATAACCTCATAGCTTGCCTGTAAGGCATTGTCTTTGCCTTATGGATTAGAAGAAGTGCAGCACAGACTAAATGACTTGCCCAAGGTCATGCAGGAAATAAGTGTCTGAGCCAAAAACTTCAAAACCAGTATTTCTGAATCACAATTTTGATATCTCTCTACCAGTTTTGATTTGGTTTAGGTTTGGGTCCCTGGGCAAAAAAATCCCATGTTGATATTCTCCAATCAGAAACACTGCCTCCAACCCAAGTGTCATGCTCTGACCCTTCACAACTCCTTAGTTGTCAATTACTCTAAAAATCCTTTCCCAGTGTGTTTCCTTTGTCACATTCCCCATGAATGGACGTTCAGGGTAGCAAAGACTTCTTGCTTGCTGCCTCTCATTTCTTTTTCTTTTTTTTCTTTTTTTTTTTTTTTGTTTTCCTTTTGGTAGTGTGTTTTCTTTCTGTGGTGTTGGAGGGCAGACGCGGGAGGAATCTTGCAGGCAGCCAGCCAAGGGTGTGAGCAGTGATGGGTTAAGTAATGGTTTTGCTGACATAGATTCCAGTAACTGCTGCGTTCTCCTGCCCTGCCGGGAACAGCCCATAAGGCGGCAAGTTTTGAAAGTCAAAACAATCTAGGCCAGTAATCTACTGACCTGTACAGGGCTGCAGAAGAAAACCTGTATGTGTGTGTGTTCTGAGGGAACTTATTAATTAAATATAATAATATTTAATTATCTAAGTAATAAGTGGCTGGGAGCTACAGGAGTCTGATGAAGCACATGCAAGAGGCTGAGTAGGCTGGTGTGCTCAGGATGCAGGAGGAAGAAAGATACCCCACAAGGTGAGCTGTCAGGGCTGCCTGGTCCTGGGACAGGATGCTGGTGATCCCCAGTGAGTGCTACCTCACTCCTGTCAAGTCATATGAAGGGTACAATTTCCACCCTGCCTTTGTTTGTCTGCTTCTCCTTTTTTTATTCATTCAAGATCCAGCAGAGATGGATTACAGGGGTGGAGTTACAGGTTTCTTGTAATTCCCAAGCAAACTCTCTGTATTGGTTGGAGCTTCAAAGTAACCTGAACAGGCTGAATACATTAGTTCTCAATACTGACAGGATCAGAAACTTTCTCTGATTTCCAGTAAAAGCTTAAAATGGGATGTAACTCTAAATTGTCTTCATGAAGCAAGTTACTTATCTCTTTATAACTGACCATTGAAGCAAACCCTGGTGTTTCATTTCTCCACTGGATGTTTCCTGCACAGTGAGTTCATGAATTTATCCATGCTTCCTTCTTGTCACAATGTCAGAGAAGCAGTTCAAAGCCTAGTTCTCTGAAGGTGACTGTTCAAAGGAACAGCTTAATGGACATACTGGTGTTTAGGTATATTTTGAAGTCTTCTACCAAGAATGACCTCTTTATCAGAGGAAGCATTGCTTTACTTCAAGTGTGTTGTTGCTGTGTGCTGCTGCTGCTTGTTCAAAAGGAGCTGTTATCCTGGAAATCTGCTAACAACTGGTGACCGAGATATGAAACATCAGTGGAGAGGCTGAGAGGTGACATGAGGGGGAAGTGTAGGTCATCCAGAATCATAACAGAGTAAAGGTCCTTCTGACCTGTGTCAAATTGTCTGGCTTTTGCAACCAGGCAATAAAACCATAACTTTTATCAGCTCTTTGGAAGGTAAGGAGTGTTTAGCCTCTTTCCTTGAGCAAAGCTTGAAGTTGTCTTGAGTTGTTGACTGGAGTCATGCTCTCCTGCTCCCATTTCTCATTAAACAGACTGACCTATTTGTTCATATTATTTAGCTCTCCTTTGACCTAGGATGCTATACAAGTATAGTTCCATCAATTGTTCTATAGCGTGGCTGTGGAAACCAGCCTAATTGTACTCTTTCTTCAGCAATCAAAATTTTTAACGTTTAAAACCAAAATTAACACTGTTCTGTCACCCTTTATTTACTAACATGGAAGATCTGGATGCCAAAATAATATTATGGAAAGATTTTTGAGAAAAGGAAAAGCTCGTTCATGTGTCTGTGCACATTTTTACATGGTGTTGCATGGCTTCAGGGAACAGTGCTCTCAGCTTTTGGGCTGCAAAATGTGACCATTTTCATAGGGCTGGTATGAAGAGTGGATGATTGCTTGTGAAATGCTCTTGATCCATGTTTTCCTGGAGTGTGATCTTTGTGCAAAGTCTGGAGTGGGGCTGGGAGAAAGAAGGGACAGAGATTGAGGTGCTCAGGGAGGCCGCCAGAGCTCCTCTTTCTGCTGGGGCAGACATGAACTTCTGTCAGTAGTGAAGAGGGGTTTGTCTGGGCCTTCGGTGGTTTAGCTAGCCATGCCACTGACACACGGGTAAAGGAGCTTTGTTTTGCTTAACTGTGCTATTTGAGGCAACACTTCACCTTACAGGGAATGTGTCTGAAATGACACCATGGTTTTAAACATCTGTTTACCCTTTGTGTGGGCTGCATGCAGAGGCACATTGCCCATTCCTCCTTGGTCTGGAAGAGTGTGTAAGCTTGCCAGAATCCAGTCCTCTACAGATACCAAAGACAGTTGCTATTTACCACTTGCAGAGAGTATCATAAATCATCGCTTTTGCAGCCTGATGTCAACCAACTCATACCAATAAAACCAGCAAGAGTGGAGTACTGGTATTGAGAACTGTTTTTTACTTAATCCATTTTAGCTTAAGAAAGCTAAAAATCTTCTGTAATGAAGACATTGATATTTATCAGAAGAGATAGTAGAAAGGGGAGGTGTAACACAAACACTTGTCAGAGGAGAAGAATGAGTTACACTCTTGATTCAAGCAGCAGCTGGAGCTTACTTTGCCTTTAGTTATGGAGGAAGAGCTCCACTTACTGGTAGAGCAAATTTCTAGACTGTTACTTGTGGTGAGTTGGTATTGGGCTAAAAAGATGTCAACTGGAGCAGCTATTACAAAAGATAATGTGACTGCCCTACTGTGAAATTCTGGTCAGTGCAGGACTACTTGTGTCCTTACCAAGTAAACTCAAAAATATTTAATAGTTTACTAATTTCATGCATGGAGGCTGGTATATATATTGGGTAAGAGAAAGTGCTTTTTTATGGATGTGAAAGGAGTAGGTCTAGAAGGTCTTCAGGAGAGTTTGCTGTCTGGCTCACTAAACATGGGTGGCTGGTATGGCTGATGCACGCAGCATGCTTTCTTACCACTACGATGAAAAAAAAATAAAATTCCAGCTGTGACCAAGAAGTAAGTAACCAACATAATTGGTTTTTACTTTTTCCTGGCCAACTCAGCACTTCTGCTTCGTCCTTTGCTGAGCACAAGGAACAGGCCCTTCTGTGAATGTCGTGCAATCATAGAATGGTTTGGGTTGGAAGAGACTGCACGCAGCATGCTTTCTTACCACTACGATGAAAAAAAAATAAAATTCCAGCTGTGACCAAGAAGTAAGTAACCAACATAATTGGTTTTTACTTTTTCCTGGCCAACTCAGCACTTCTGCTTCGTCCTTTGCTGAGCACAAGGAACAGGCCCTTCTGTGAATGTCGTGCAATCATAGAATGGTTTGGGTTGGAAGAGACCTTAAAGATCATCTACTTCCAACCCACCTGGTCCTGGGCAGAGACATCTCTTCAGCTTTCTCGTAGGCCCCCTTTAAGCACTGGAAGCTGCTCTAAGGTCTCCCCAGGTGTTCTCCAGGCTTTCTCTTCTCCAAGCCCAACTCCCTCATCCTGTCTTCACAGGAGGGGTGCTCCAGCCCTCTCATCATCTTTGTGGCCCTCCTCTGAACTCACTTCAACAGGTCCACGTCCCTCTTGTGTTGGGGGCTCCAGATCTGAACACAGCACTGCAGGTGGGGTCTTACTGCTGCCGAGAATCCTCTCCCTCAACCTGCGGCCCACGCTCCTTTTGATGCAGCCCAGCATATGGTTGGCTTTTTAGGCTGTGAGCACACACTGCCAGGCCAAGTCTGGTTTTATAAACACCTGGTAGAGTACTGCATAGCTGCCTGCCTGCTGGCTGCTTAGTGGGAGCAGCAAACTCTTGGGAGTTTGCTGTTCCAACAGGCACTAATTAATCTCTTGAAAAAAGATTCATCAACAGTGGTTTGGAGGCCCTCCTGACAGTGAAATACTGTAGGCTACTCCATTCAGAGGGGTCACAGTTCATGAACTATTGTCATACATTTAATGCAGGACAAGGCTTGCCTAATTACTGGCATGATGGGGCCATGTATGTGGAGATGTCTTGGATGGCTTTGCATGAGTTGATACTGGCCCTGGAGGCACAGCTGTTGCATCAGCAAGGCACTGCTGGGATGTGGGTCCACTCACATAGGGCTGGATGTCTTTCACATTGAAGCCAGGCATGAGCCATGTGGATGCCTGGGGCTGTCTTGGCTCAGGGGTCTCTTTGTGCTGCTCCTAACCAAATAGTGACAGGGCTGTTTCTAGAAACGAGAAATGCTTTGTGCCCATGTAAGATGGTTACAGCTTCATGTGTCATCCTTGTTACATCATCTGGGCTACCCCACTGCTGTTGACCATGAACAAAGTCCTCCTGGGCTATCTCAGTCTCTGAGGCTGGACAGCTTGCCTGCTGCCTGGCTAGTGGGTAGGAGAGTGTATAAGAAAGTGGCGTGAGTGTATATGATGCTGTGGTAGTATGGTCCCAGGGTATTGTGTGCCTTTTTAGGGTGCTTGGGATAGCAGCTTTGGCTACATGGTCACAGTAGTCAGCACAGCTACAGAAATAGTGGAGGAACATCTTGTCATTGATAGAAACAAATCCTATCTGAGCCTGAAATAACTGGGCCATGCTTCAGGATTTTCAAGTCAAGACTTGAAGCTGATTTGATTTACTGCTAGTCAAAAGAATTGATTCTGGCAGGAATAATCAATACCACCTCTAATTGTCTTAATGTAAACACATTCATGGCTGACACACATTCCCTGTGTTAACGCCTGACATGCAAGTGCTTCAGCATTGGGTGAAGCTGCTGAGGGACCTAAAAAGACAAATCAGTGCGTGCTTACTCAACCATGATTAGAATATTATCTGATTTTAGTTCTGGAGAGCAGGTAGCTCTAGGAAGTGAGGCAAGTGTTTGTGTTACTGCTCCCCAATATTCTTGCAAGGGGTTGTCCACAATAACCTGTCTTTGTGAATGTAATCCAGGAATTTCTTCATGCGCTTATTAAGGACTTTTATGGTCTTATGGTCATGAGGTTTTACTGTCTTCTCTGCATTCGCAGGGAACTCCCCATGAGTCAAGGTTTTAAACAGCAAATAATCTCTATGAACAATGCAGTGTTGCCGACTTCCCTTCTCCCTCACCTCTGTGATCTTCCCAACACTTAAAGCTGGGCTGGCTGTGACAGGAGACTCAGCTTCTGTCTGAGGGTGGCCACTGACTGTGCAACCAGCTCCACTGTTGTTTTGCACATGGTGCACAGTGCCTTGCAGCTGAGCTTTGGGCAGGATAAAGTGGAACCCTCTGCTCAGGCATTGCTCCTGCTCTGCACTATTGATCTGGGACCTCACTGTGCTAAGTGATTGTCCTGGGTTCAGCTATAGCAGTCATTTTTTCTCCTTCTTAGTAGCTGGTGCAGTGCTGTGTTTTTGACTTTCAGTCTGGGAACAACGCTGATAACACCGATGGTTTTAGTTGTTGCTCAGTAATGTTTACTCTGACCAAGGACTTTCTCAGTCTCATGCTCTGCCAGGGAGGAGGGGAGGCCAGGAGGAAGCAGAGGCAGGACACCTGACCCAAACTGGCCAAAGGGGTATTCCATACCACAGCACGTCATGCCCAGTATAGAAACTGGGGAGAGTTACCCGGAAGGCCCAGATCGCTGCTGGGGTCGGGCTGGGTGTCGGTCGGCGGGTGGTGAGCGGTTGTGTCCTCTCCCCTTGTTATTTCCCTTATCATTATTATTATTGGTGGTAGCAGTAATGGTTTGTATTATACTTTAGTTACTGGACTGCTCTTATTTCAACCTGTGGGAGTTACATTCCTCCGATTCTCCTCCCCATCCCTCCAGGAGTCGGGGGGGAGGAAGAAGGGGGAGAGTGAGCGAGCAGCTGCGTGGTTCCAAATTGCCAGCTGGGCTTGAACCATGACAGTGATGTACAAACAAAACATGGCCCTAGCTCCTGGCACCCTGTAAGCTAAATGAATGCTGACAAAAACTTGTGCAGGGATCCAAACAGACATATCTACATTCCTCTGGCCTTAGTAGAAAAGATTTGCCTAGAAACTACTTTGCTTACTTATGAAAGCAAAGTAGTTTCTAGAGACTCTGCAAAGCTGCTTTGGCAGATTACATTTTATCAGGCATCTTTACCAGGAAACTGAAGCAATACCATGATATGGTAAGAGACACTTAAATCTCTTCGAGCAGCAATGTAGTCATGCTTTATGAACAAAATAGCCAGCTGACACATAGCTGTATGAAAAAATACACTTGCGATAAATGCTTGTGTAATACGTGACAGATACTTGTCATAATCTTAAGCATGACAATATGTAGCTATCTGGACCATAATAATTGCTAGAAAAACACTTCAATTACATTTCACGTGTTCTCCATTTCAGTGCTGTGGGAAGTCATTGTGTAGACAAGACATGAATCTTTGAAATAATGAAGTTTTATAGATTAGAAAAATGTCAGCTGTAAACTGAAACTTCTGTTATTTCCCCCAATCTCCTCTTGAAGTAAGAGTTAACCCCTTACTACTGAAGATCAACGTTTCTTCAGCTTGTGGAGTTTTAGCCAGCATCCAGTGAAGACTGGAATTCTGCATTTGTCTCCTTTTTCAAGGTCTAGATTGGTGAATTAAAAGAAAGAGGTGCAGAGCTACATCTGCTTTAACAGTTGAGGTTAGTAAATATGAATTACCTGATTACCTGGAAATTTCTTGCATTGCTTTGCATTTCTGCTTTTTTTTTTTTTTTTTTTTTTTATCTGCTTTAACAGTTGAGGTTAGTAAATATGAACAAAAAAATTACCTGGAAATTTCTTGCATTGCTTTGCATTTCTGCTTTTTTTTTTTTTTTTTTTTTAGAATAACCAACTTTTCATATTGTAAGGTGTAGCTGAATTTCAGTTCCTGAAAAGCATGGGAGTGTTGTGACTTTTTCTGTATTGTGACTTTTAATCAAATTTGCTTTTTTTTTCCCCTGACAAAAACATACCACTTTTCAAAGACATTCACATTAAGATAGCCTCTCTGCTCTCTTCTTCCCTGCCTGAATAAAAGGCAGATGCTGACACTTGTGCATTACAATCTACACACTGATGCAACTTCTGATGCAAAGCCTCTTTCTTTACCTACTCAACTGGTAGCTACCTTTGTCATACTGAGTGCTAGTCAAGGGGCTCCAAGTGATTGTAATACTCTTCAGACACTTCAATTATGTTCCTTTTCAGTTTTCTTATGTGGAACTGGATCATCTAGCTTGCTTGAACACCCATCCTCCTTCTGACAACATTTTAAAAGTATTCTTACAAGGTGAAGCTGCTTCAAACACTCTAAATCTTGAACCAAGAATGTCTGGGTAAATCAAATAGCAGAGATGCTTTATTTGTAGTGAAGTAAATAAAGTTGTGATGAATTCTTGTATTGTGAACAAACTGGTGGTCTTCCATCATCTCTTGGAAATGCCTTGATTTCACAGCATGCACCTCTGAAACCTCACACCTTCTGTGGCAGAAGGTGTTTAGCATTTTCAAGTTGAGTGCTAGTTGTGTTTTTAACTTCAAAAAAATGTTTGAAGAGCTGGTGGGTTACTCTAATAAGAAGGAATGGTGAGCAGCAGCAAAGGAATATGGAAGTCCTTTGGCTTTGCTGTCTGCTTCTCTAACATAATTGTATATTGGGACTCTTCAGGAGATGTGTAATCTGCCTCCAGGGCAGATGTAGCTCATCTATAAGAAAGCACACTTGCCTGTTGCAGCACTGTGGAAATTAGGCTTGCTGGCTTCTTTTTAAGAGACGGTGGGGCTGGAATGAGATGAGGAGGTTTCCCAAAACACTGAGTGAAGCTGACAACAGGTAGTCTGGCACTTCGGCACTCAGGGTCTCCAAGGGTTGTGATTCAGTCCCTGCTGTGAGCTGATGCCTGTGGGGTGATGGTCAGGACATGGGAATCACTTCTGCTCTCACCAGTCTTGCTGACAGAGGCAGGAGCAATACCCCATCAATGATGCTGGGATGGTTAGGGGAAGGGCCCTAGTAATAAGCAGAACCCAGTCTTGGTCCTCTCCTGCCTCATGTCACTTAGCCCAGCTCTTCCACCTTGTTGTATGCTCAACTTGTGGAGTGGATTCTGCCCAAAGTGCTCTGACCATATGTAAAGGTCTTACCTAAATTCATACAGATCACTTTGTACTAATATGGGATTATCCCACTGTGTAGAAAGAATAGAGGCTTTTAACTGAACTGGAAAATAATGTTGTGTTTGCATTTTCAAAGGTGTAGCAAATGTGGGTTGTGGTATTATGGCCATCAGTGTTAAACCTGACCATTATTTGTGGCTTACTGAATGTGAAACAGCTGGATTAAGGATCTGTCTCTTCCACCAAGCCAGGTGCCTTTTGCACTTGCATGATGAGCTAACAGATGGGGAGTGCTGGAGACTACTGTTGGCTGGCTCTTTATAGCACCTTCCTCTTTGAAACTGTCCCTTTCATTAAGGTACTAGGGCATGTACTGGGGAAATGAAAGAGATAAACATGTTTCACATAGCTGTATGCTCACCCTCCTGTTGCTGTGATGGGATATGCACATTTTAAATCTACATTGACACAATTCCCCAGAGGCTGAGGTCACAGGGATTAACTTCTGATGTGCTAGGCTGTGAGGCTTGAGATCAGTATGGGTGTGAGCACCTGACAATATTTTACATGGTGCAAGGAGAGATGAATACCAGCATTGTATGGCAGTTCCAACTGAGTAAGGATTCCAGTTAATCTCCCAAAAATTTTCAAAGAAAAATATTTCTCCTTGTGCAAGATGGCTGGTACTTGGTATGCCAGACTTGGGTATTATTGTGTTCAGTTCTGGGCCCCTCACTACAAGAGAGAGATTAAGTTGCTGGAGCAGGTCCAGAGAAAGGCAACAAAGCTGGTGGAGGGTCTGAAGGACAAGTTTATGAGGAATGGCTGAGGGAACTGGGGTTGTTTGTTGGAGAAGAGAAGGCTCATGGGGGGACCTTATTGCTCTTTGCAACTACCTGAAAGGAGGATGGAGAGAGGAGGTGGCTGGTCTCTTCTCCCAAGTAACAAGTGATAGGACAAGAGGTAATGGCCTCAAGCTGCACAAGGGTAGGGTTAGATTGGATATTAGGAAAAATTTCTTTACTGAAAGGGTGGTCAGATATTGGAACAGGCTGCCCAGGGAAGTGGTTGAGTCACCACTCCTGGAGATTTAAAAGACATGTAGATGTGGTGCTCAGTGACATGGTTTAGTGGTGGACTTGGCAGTGCTGGGTTTATACTTTGACTTGATGATCTTAAAGGTTTTCTCCAACCTAAACAAATGCTTTTGGCACTGAAGGGAAAACTACGGAAGTGTGTGTACATCTCAGACAAAGGCAAGCTCTTACGAAAGGGAACAAGAATATATTTGGATGTTCTTACTAAGATAGCTTTGATGTGAGAAGTAGTGGTGGGGAGGAACTATAATTGTGAAGAATAAACATATGTATTCTTTCCTGCAGTCCAGATCAAAATTTTAATAGCCTGCAGTAACATACTGAACATTCAATCAGACTTATGCTAAAGGCAAACTCAAGCAATGAGGTGGCAATGCATCATTCTGTGGGATTTCCCTCTATGTAAAGGCTGAAAGTTTGAGTTCATGCCTATTGTGCAAAGCAGAAAGGAGAAACAAGCTGTGGAGTGGGTGGGAGCTAAGATATGGCTAAGTATAGGCTAGCTAAGACTCTGTACTAGAAGAATGAAAAGGGGGAGCTTCATGCTCTTTACTGGTGGACTAAGCAGGCTGTAAAAAAGCTGGATGAAAGGTTGCAGCTAAATGAGAAGTGGGAAGGTGGATGTGTGCATGCTAAAGGAAAAAAAACCAAACACCCTAATCAAAATGAAAAAGAAACTAATCCACATGCTTTGATTGGGACGGGAGTCTTCTCCCATTTCTCAGACAATGCTGGCATCATGTGGCTGCTTTATTTAGCTTGCCTTGTACTAAAATATTTCCGAAAAATTTTTTTCTTTCTCAACACTTTTCTGATTGGTATCCCAAAAAAACCTCACACACACCACTAAAATCAGGTGTTTGATAAAGAAATTTTCTGTAATATCCAGTCTAAACCTCCTCTGGCACAACTTTAGGCCATTTCCTCTTGTCCTATCACTTGTCACTTAGGAGAAGAGACCACACTCACCTCACTACAACCTCCTTTCAGGTAATTGTAGAGAATGATAAGGTTTCCCCTGAGCCTTCTTTTCAGACTAAACAACTTGACTGGATGTCCTGGGATACTCTTCATTTTGTAGAAGACATAAGGAGTCTTAATTGTAATTTGTGTTCTTTTATTTTCTGACCACTGCTCTTCTTTTTCAAATGATCAAACTATTTCTTCTAACATAGAAGAGAGTTTTTAGCTGTGCTTTGCGTTTGACTCTAAATGAAAGGAGGAAATAGCCTCTTGCGTGGCAGGCTGTGGTGGGAGTATTTTCCTATTGTGGGAACATGCCTATAAGGAGGGAATGCGATGTTAGAGGACAGGGTTAGCAGGAAGGGAAAAGAAACTAAGGCAGCAATTCTTCCTAGGGAAGAAGACTGTGGTCTGCAAGAAAGAGGAGAGGTTAAGCTCATTTTGGAAATGGCTGGACAAGGAGACATCTTGCAGAGGCCAGGAGATATCCTCACAAGGAAAAGAAGTGAGAATAAGGAGGAATGTGAGCTGTAGAGATGCTTTTCATGGGTACTCTGCAAAGGAGCAGCATCCTGTTAAAGATCTTGAAGGAGGCTCAGTGACCGCTGCATTACGTAGAAGAAAATGATGCATACCACTGACTTTAACTGGCTGGTTTAATAAATCAGGTTGTAGAAAATGAGGATATACTAACAGCAATATTACTGGTATTCTGGAAGAATGGGAACCTGGGTAGAGTTAGTATCTAGTGCTAGTTGAAGTGGGATCCTCTTACACAGACCAGTTTTAAAGAATTTTGCAGAAATGCCCCTGAAGCTGAAGTAAATAAAGCCTAGATAGTGTAGCTTTAAAAAATGATACTAATAGTTTATTAACCTCCATCTGACATAACCTGCCAAGAATAGAATCTGTTCAGGGGAGTTCCACTTTGAAGTTCTGTGTATCCAGATAAAATGGAAAACTTGGCAAGAAACATAAAACAGTAAAAAAAGAGAGCATTTCTCCTAGCTTAGTGTTGTAGACTAAAGGAGATGATACAGCATTCTTAAATATTAAGGCAGAGCATGTATACAATTGCACACTTGTACAAACATACAGAGGGGCTGTGTGTACTTGTATACATTTCTGTACATACAAACACTTGTGTATATGCACAGGCACATGTTTTTCTGCAAAGACTATCTACAGTTCTAAACGATCTCGTACAGGAGCAAAAGAGGTGAAAGTATAAAATGTAAAATTAATGATAAAACTTGTTATGCCTTCTTCAAACCTTGTAAAGCCAAATAAATTGCTGGTCTCTGATACTTCATCTCAGCAAGTGTGAAGTCAAGTAGTAGGAAACACATGCCTCATTCTAAGTTATGCAGTGCTTGCTGTATAAATGCAGGCGTGTGTGAGTAAATAAAAAGAACTATGGCTCTGATTTTACAACCTTTATGAACTTTTTATTATGTGTTTAGGTGACTAGGAAACTTGCATCTGACTCGGTGTCTTGTTCAGATTGGTTACTCTTAGTTAAAATGTGTATCTTGGATCATGTAAAAGCTTTGGCAGGGTGTAAGGTACAAAATTCAACAAGCCATGATAATAGAAATACTTGGGCATCTGCATTGCATAGTGGAAAATATAGTTAAATGTTTTTGCATCTAGGTGAAAATCCAGAGCAGATCACTAAATTCCTTCTCCGTTATCACTTAGATGCCAAGTACACTTTCCTGGGAAAGCATTTTATTTTTGGAGTAGATCCGGCAAAATCAGACTGATTGAAGTTAGTACTGCAAATATATGAATGCAGGCTCTTTGTCTTTCTATGGTAGACTTTCCTTTGTCTTCTGCCTAAAAATGAAGATACTTTTATTTCTTTGGCTACTTGTGATTAAATATAATAGTAGTAAATGCACATACCTACTCTGTGTGAGGTTTGCTAGACCATCTGTTCATAAAGACTGTGTTTTCAGCACTTGTTCTTAGAGATGTGTTGATTAAAAGGAAGCAAAGGTGCTGTCTTACGTGTTCTTCCAGTGTAATTTTAAACAGGAGACTGACTGCTTTGTTGGAAGATTTTGGGCTGGATGCACATTGAACACACCATTACCTACAGTTCACTGTGAGAGCAGGACTTGATGAAAGCTATTTAAATGTCTATTTTCCTGAGTGTTTTGAAAGAGAATAAATGGCTGGAAAAGGAAAATTAGAAAGTAGATAATGTGACTGAGGAGAACAGGTTCTTCTGCTTAACTATGGAGCTAGGGGAAAGGTGAGCTTTTTGGTAGGTCACTCTTTATCTAATTGTAGGTCTGCTACCTTATTTCTCCTGTATGGAAGAATGACAGACTCTTTAATGTTTTAGAGGATCTTCCATAGCTCTATGGGTGAAAGATGGGATCTGTCATTAATGATGATCTTAATAGTTTTGTAATGGCAGATAATATTCTTGATGTCTATGTATCTTTACCAGAGCCATAGAGAACAACCACTGGCAGACGGAAGTGCATCTTTACAAGGCAAACAGGGCCTACACATCTTGCTGCCACAGGACAAAACTTACTTTGGATGTGAAAGAAAAATAATGAGCTGGTTGAATTTTTTCTAAATTCTTATTTCTCCCTTTCACTATTTTCTTAGTGGAGTCAGTTACAACAAGTAACAGCTAGTTACCACTAGACATGCTAGAAAGGCATACTTCATGCTTTCCAGTATATTATCTATGAATCTGACACCTTGCAGGAAGGACTGGGATATCAAATGCAATATAAGCAATGTTGAACATGGGAAGCATCTTCCTAAAAATATTTATCAAAAGGTATGTCAAGGCTGCAATGGGCTTTTTAAACTTATGAGGTGGAGTGGGCAATTGTATTAAATGAAGGCATGAGACATGGAACTCTTTCTGCCTCCCAAAAAGAAATCTGGAAATTTTGCATCTAAATTTTCATTGGGGTGGTTGAGTTCCCTGTAATATATAATCGATTTAACCCTTCCAAAATTTTTAGGGAGAAAATACCCACAATCTATAGCAATAGCTTCAATATAGTGTATCCTATCCTGGTAATAAAAACATGCTACAAGGTTTTAATCTAGTATTGTGGAATACTCTCAGGTGTTTTTTTAAATTAATGTAAGGGCTGACTGCTGGAAGATATTCTATAAAAACAAATTGTATTATTAATCAAACCGAAGCACAGAATTCTGCATACAATGGTTTTAAAATGCCCAAGATGGCCTTTAATTTAAATGTTACAGAAAATAACCAAATGACAAACTGTGTACTTGGTTCTTAATTAACTTTACAATGTATTTCAGCATTTTATAAGAGGTGGTGCGACCAAAATGCAACTATGTGGTGTACAATGTTGCCAACACTAAGTTCAGTTATCTATTGTCTAATAATAAATTTCAAATTAGATTAAATAGTACCTTCTTAATTAAACAGTGTCATTCCCCGTTGTGTGATGAAATGGCTAATGCTAAATGTCATTTCCATGCATTGTCTTTCATTCACTTCAGCAGCTGCCTTTACTTATGAGGATTATATGTCACACAAAGAAACCAGGTGCTTTTTCTCTCAGCACCTGTTATGTAGTTGATAATTGTGCAATTTCTTGCATTCTTTTATCTAAATCCAGACTGTTTTAGCCTTCTGTGGCTGCGAAAATGATGCAGGAGACTAAAGAACTTGTACAGGAGGCCTAGGCTGGTGGTCCTTCATGTGGCTTCTATTTGCTCTCTGGGCCAAGCATAGAGAACTGTGTGTCCCCAGAAGATGCACCAGCGTGGACCCTGTCCATTTGTGGTTTTGCTCTGGATCCTGTTCAAAAGAGCAAGTGGAGGACATCTAGATTTGGACAAAAGATCCAGTTAGTTTTGCAGCAGTGATGCCTAGTGGATGACTGGGGGGTAGTACAAGGACAGGACAAACACATGATGATGCATTCCTATTACACTTTGCTAAGCCACATTGCTGTGGCTTTGTTCAAACTGTGCATCTTCATGTTACCAAAAGGTACTTCCATAACTAACCAGTACTTGGGCCCTCAGGGTTTCCATCCCCCATGCCCACTGTCCTTTTGGGTTAGCAGTTGTCCTTTTGGAGCACAACTGCTCCAATCTGCAGAGATTGATTGGACCTGCAGCTCCAATCCTGCAGAGCCCCAGCTCTGCCCTGACACTGCTGTCTTTGGTCTTGTTCTCACCACCTCAGCACTGGCTGATAAAGCCCTCGGCTACGGCTGGTGTAGCGGGGCTATGGGATCAGTAAAATAAGTAGTTTCTCTGCACCTAACAAGACTCATTCCTCCTTTTTTAACTTTGTATCAGGCTGTATGGGTTTGACTATAGTCCAGTACTGGCACTCCTCTAAATACCTAAGCAATAGGTATTTGGGTGTGGCTTAAGACTACACCCAAAAAAGCAAGGGAAGATGGTGATCAATAATCTTGCTCCTATTGAGAACCTTTTGAAATCTGAAGCAAGTGTTTAGGACTGACTTGTTCCCTTCTGCTTTACTGGAGAAAGGCTCCTTTCTGGAAGGAGAATCTTACCTACAGGATTCAGGTTAGGGCTCTCCCAGAACCTCTGCTATGTGCAGTGGGTGGCTGGCGGGGGACAGTAGGGTTTGCTGAGCTGGGGGAATTGGAGTGACATCAGAATTGCAGAGTATGTTAGGACCTGTGGTGGGATAATAGCAGTGAGGACATGCAAAGTTTTGACTCTTTCCTTATCTGAGCTCTCAGCCACCTGACCCAGGTGAGTGTCAGTGATACCTTATAGCCAGAACTGCCTCTGCTTTGTATCTTATACTAGTCAATACTTCCTACCTCTATTGGGAAGGGTCTTGTGTCTCTCAGCTCGTGCAAAGGTGAGTGAACTCAGTGTGGCCTCTAGTGGCCTGTTAATATCGGATACTGAGAGTCAGGACTTGCTAGGCTCCTTATCTGCTGGGATCCTTGATGGTCCTTGTTAATTAAGACCTGCAAATCTGAAAGGAAAGAAACTGATCATCAAAGAGCTGGGATAACCAGGTTGCTTGCTATCAAGCACCTGCTCAGGTGAGATCAAACAGCACTGTGGACATCTGTATGGCACTAGAAGAGCTGCCACTATAAGGCATCTGCAAACTTTTTAAAATATTGCCACAATTGGATCTCACTGTCAAAGCATTGGTACTTTCATTAAATATCCAGTAGAAGCTTTCAGAAAACTAAAAGCTCTAATAGATGAGATCTATCAAGATCTAAATATTTCAAATAAGGACAGCATAAATGTTAGATTGCAGTTGCTTTAACTTATTGTTTACTTTCCTAATTTTGCAAAGCTCTGTTGTAGAGTCTTTGGCCCCCTGTATACCTGAGATGTTCTTGTATAATCTGAGCTAACTTCTTAGCAGTAGGTGACCAGGTTGGGTGTCAGAGGATGTAGTTTCAAAATCTCCAGCCACCCTCACTGGGCTTATAGCAGGATCTACTGTCCTCCACAAGAGAACTGTGGAAACAAAGCTGCTTATCCTGAGCATTTTGGGTATGAAAGTGAGCCCTAGCCAAAGACAGCCTGTGTACCCTGAAGAGTGTCCATTCTTTGAAGTATGAACTTAAGTGACAAGCAATAATAGTGCTAATAACCATCTTATCCATTTATCTGCTACCTTTCATTTTAATCCCAAGCAGTATAAGCATCTAGCAGATAAGGTGGAGCAAGTGGGATTTTTGTCTTGCTTTTCTTGAGGGTGTGTGTATGGGATATTGCTTCTCATTTTCCATAGCACCCTTTCATAGGTGAGCTAGCATCTGTGCTTGCCTGCAGCTCTGAGGTCCTTATATACCTTGGTATCATTGACGTTATTACTAGTGCTCACTAAATGCAGAACCTTCTTTGTAATAAACTCGTAATTCTGTGCTTATGATCTGTGGTGCTGACTCAAATATGAGTAAACTGCAAAATTGCGCTGGTGCACAGAGTGCCTTCCATGGCCATCGTGCCCCTGACTCAGAGGTTATTTCCCTCTGAGGTATCTGGCCCTGCTTCAGCAGTGACTCAGCTGTTTGTGGTGTTGAACACCACAAATGACAGCCTGGCATTCTGAGGAAAGCTGAAACTGGCACTGATTATATATTAATATACTGCAGCTAAGCAGCTACTGCATGAGCATCTGAGTCATGCCTGAACCTGGCCCAGTAAAGTCTGAGGTAATCTGAAATAAGACCTGCTGCAACTCATGTTTTCCCTTTCTCCAGTCAGAGCCCTGTGTCATTTCAGTACCTCAGCAGCTAGGGAGAGCCTTCCTTACCCTGAAAGAGAGAAATCTCAGAAATAAAAGAATTTAATTCTCTTTCTGTCTCTGCTAGTGTCTGCCCTGGTGACAGCCTTAAGCATGAGTGAAACTCCTCAATTTCTGCTTGCAGTGGTTTCTCTCATGTGATTGTGCTCAACAACATGTGCCTGCAAGAGTGTTGTAAGAATTAGTTAGGGTACACCTGGGTTTTCAGAAGTGTATAATGTACAGTCCATTAAACTTGGTACTTCTCTAAATTGCCTCTTAAGTACATATCTCTCAAGGTTTTTTTCCCAGGTCAATTGACTTTTTTCCTTCATATAACAAATGCTTCATTTTTTGTTTAAATCTTTTTTTTCTGTCCTTGTCTAATACGGTCATGGGTGCTCTCTGTGCTTTCTTGGTAAAAGGTGATATGAGAATGCTCTGAGATGGTAGAGAAGATGAAAAGGCATACCTGTTGCCTTTTGTTTGTTCTTTTTTGCTGCTGAAGGGCACAGGGAAGACTTCAACAGGTCTTTTCTCTTTAGACAGGGTCACTCTCATCCCTGCTTTTTAAAGTTGTACTGAAGAAAAGAAGAACCCTTTTGGGTTTTGCCTGAACAGTACAGTAGAAGCTATTCTAATGTTAACATCTGCAGGCCATTATTTTTGGTTGTAATGAGACTGGGAAATGGTAATGCCTTGGACACCCTGCCTGGGTTTCTTAATGGAGCTGCTTTTCCTGGTGAAAAGACAATGTGCTCTAACTCCATCTTGTGCGTGGATGGATGCTTGGGAGAGGCAGGATGCAATCAGCTTTACTGGTGAATGTGTATGATAGTGCCTATCAGTCTGGGGCTAGGAAAAGGATCTGTGCAAGTGAAAGGATAGAGGAAATAGGATGCAAGTGTTTTCTAGCATATCTGTTGTTCTTTACAGGCATTAATTTGATATCCAACTTATAGCAAGAAACTAGTACCTTTGAAGTCCTTTAGCTGAGCAAAGATTAACATTTGCTTTTTCTTTATTAACTCAGATTGTTGGTTTTTTTGTGTGTTTTTTGTGTTTTTTTTTTTTTTTTTTTCTCATCTGGTATTTTGATTTCTGTATTAGCTGATGTTTCAGGGAAAGGCAAAGAAGCAAATTGAACACCTTACAATGTAGTGCATCTCTATAAACCGTGGAGAGCTACATGTGAGAAACACTTCCTTGTCTGCAAGGGTGATCTGCCTGTGAAGTGGAGCATGGAATTTGATTATTATCTTATTCCAGCCTTTACTGTAGCTTGTGGAGCTGAAAACATTATTAATGTAAATTAAAGGACTCAATCTTTCCTACGTAGCATAGTCCTCTTTAATTTTCAGAGGTAATGGGTTCTGCAGGTTGGTTCTGTGCAGTCCAAGCTGGCAACTGCTCTTTGTCCCACAACTTGATTTCACTGTAACTGTGGGACAAGAGGAACCCACAGAAAGTCTCCGTTTCACCCAGTGCAATGTTCGACCTTTGCCAAACACTTGGCAAAGACCCAGATTTTTGCTGTGTGCTAGTGTGTTTTGAAAACAAACTCCCTTGTGTGTGTCGGGTCATCCCTGTTACCAAGGTGGGTCAGAAGTACATGGTGTAGCTGTCGGCCTATTTTGGCATATGCCTCAGGTCCTTTACCCTGCGCTGGGTCTGGTGGGTGCCAGGGGGAAGGAGTGAAAACTAGAGCTGCAGCTGAGCCAGGCCCTGCAGATGGCAGCAGAGCAGCACCGAAGGCAGCCTGGTCCACCCGGCTCAGCAGTATCCCCAGCATTTCCTCAGCTGGAAAACTTCGGGTATTTTCCACTGAATCCTTCTACGAGGTTGAAGGGCGAGGGCAGCAAATTTAGGTATTCAAACCGTGTGTGAAGGTCCCATGTCGGAGTTCAATGCTTTGCATTCAGGCATGGCAAAAAACTCTTTGGAAGTGAACTGTAAAAAGGAAGAAAAGAGCCTCAAACACAGAGTACATACTAATAATGTATTATAAGGTGATGTCCTGCATCCTGTTATTGCCCTACTGTGCAAATACTGGTGCAGGAAGTCAGTTTAGGGTGGTGTTTCCCATAAGGGCATCATAACCGTGGTTGTGATGAATGCTCTTGTTCTCAGCCTGAGGAGTGCTTTCTGTGGAGCAAAACAGGCTTACTGATGCGGGTTAGAGATACTCCTAGAGGAGCTCTAACCTCATAGTTACCACTTGCTCCCTTTGAGACATGAGTTCAGAAGCCATCAGACAGGAAAGGAGTCAAAGTAATGTCATGAGTGGTTCATTGACTGTTGAGTAGGTGGGGTGGTTGCTGCTGAGGCTAAAGAACCGATTGCAAGAGCTGTGGGGCTCTTGGTGTACCTTGTCCTAATCACTGTCCTTCCACATGTGTTATAAGGCGGGAGGCAGACATCAGCTCTGAATTTCCATCACTTCCAGATAGTACTCAGTTTGTTCTGGGAAAAGAATAGCTTCTCCCAGCTAGCTGCGGAAACTAGTTATGAGCCTGTTTTGCATGGTTAGCTTATGTGCCAGGATCTAGCTCTGGGTGTCTGTTATGATTATTTATTACTGAGGGTGAATGTAATCATTATAGCAGGCTGAAGAGGCCATTTACTGTATATAATAACTGCTGATTTTATTTGTTGGTATATTTTACTGTTAGTAAAAGTCCCCATAGCAATGGATCTGGTGTTCTGATATCCATCAAAGACAGCTATGAGAAAAGGCTATCTCCCATGTTAAACAACTCCTCTTCAGCAGCATTCTAATTATGTATTTTTAATACACATGCAGGTGGTAGTACATAACCTCTGGAAGATATGCAATTAAACAGTATACTTACACTCTTTTCAGAAACCAGGTCAGTAAACCAATTTTATGTCTGCAGTCATGTTTCTGCTAGTGGTTTCTTACAATTGCTGTAAAAATTAAACAAAAGGGAGTGTTTCAAACAGTGTGATTTATTAGGCATATTAAGCAGTAATACATAGATCAGTAAACCTGCATGTAGCCAAATACCTCTGTCATGGCTGTAGTACCTGCTGGCTTGAAAATAAGCTCAAAATTGAGTTTGCTTTTAACATAAGTGTCAGCAGAATGAGAGATTTGTTTATTCTAACCAACCCCACTTTTGATGTCTAGAGCACTGGATGGTCAGCTTGGGGGGGGAGGGGGGAAGGGGAGGTTATGTGTTTTACCCTCCATTTATTTGCTTTAAATAAGAAAAAGCTTCACCTGGCTCCTAATATTTTGCAGTACTGTCAAGTCAAAACAGTCAAGTACTTTTAACAAAATGAAAAACGGCAAATCTCAGAAATGCCATTGTGTTATCAGTTTTCTGACCCAAGTTGATTTGATACGTAAGGCTGCCACAACACTGGTGTGTCATGGTTTAAGCCCAGCCGGCAACT
>NW_009910349.1:0-894 GCF_000696875.1 Nestor notabilis
TGCTGTAGCTGAACCCAGGACAGTAGGCAATTTTCTGTTCACAATTATTTAACCTGCTTTTTCCAAAATACCAGGTGTCTCATTCTGATTTGCAAGAAAAACATGTTGATTAAATGAAGATCATTAGCTTATCATGCAACTGGTAATATACAAATCACATCAAAGCACTGTTTTGTGATTTTGTTTGTATCCTTTTATGAACCTAAGAAACTGGTCTATACTGAATTATTTCTACGGATCCATCATCTAGACTTTGAATAGAAATTAGACAGTCAAAAGTCACATGTGTCATTAGAATTTCTGCCAAGAAGTACTAAATCCTGTGTATCTAAATCTAACTTATGAAATTAAAGCTCTTAAGAGGTCTTCTTGTTATAGGTGTTCATTACCTACCATACTTCTGGAGTTCTTGGAAATACTCATGCTAGCTAATTTGAAAACTAAAAGGTAAGTGTGTAGGTATCTAATCAACATAGATAAGGAAACACAAATTTGGCATCTATCTTTGAAAACACTGGCATATTTTCCTTCGGGACTCATTTGTTTCCATTGGTCTGCTGAAGTATGGGGAATTAGACAGGCAGTGCCAGTAACTGTGTAGGATCACCACAACAGTGCTTATCTTTATTCAGTGGATCCTGTCGCACATGGCACACTCAGTGCAAGACCTGTAAGAGTGGGAAGCAGGTCTAGAGGATGAAATCATCTAGGAAACAATCTTAGACAGGGTGCAAACAGAAAACTCAGATGTAAGCTCAAACTCATACAAGCAACCCTTGTGATACAATTAAAGTCCTTCATACTGGCCTGGAAAGGATTCTGATTGTATTTTGGAGCTCTCACCAATAGATTTTATTTGGCTCAAAGATGAAGTCTTAGTTCCAGAGGGAAAGA
>NW_009910349.1:925-11237 GCF_000696875.1 Nestor notabilis
TTCTATCTTAACATTATTTTCACGTGCTCTGCTTTACTTCTTTCAAAATTACAAAGGTGACACGTTACTTAGGGACATTTTGTGCAACTCATCTATGCAATTAATTTAAAATAAAATGTAGCTGAATGGCAATATTACAACAAGAAGACAATCAAGGAAAGGTTGAACAATGGCACTGCTGGCAAGCCAACAACTGTTCTTTAATAGTGTGAACATCTAGTGATAATTTGACAGTGCACTACCCACAAAAAGAGGAGCACAGATCTGCTCCAGGTGTGATGTGCAAGTGAAATAACAGAACTCTTCTCCATACGTTAGTCATATATTCATTACAAAGCATAAATGTTTAAATTATGGTTCCAAATTTATCCTACTGATTATTCCAGGGAATCACACTGCTTACCTACTTCTGATCACATAATTCAAGGAATTCACCATTTGTTTTCCATTGGAATTATCTTCCCCTTTCAGATTAAGATTGTCACTGGAGTTACAATTTCTTAGAATAAGCACCATTATGTCATGAGAAAACCCTGAACAGAAACTTCCTTGCTTTTTTCTCTTCTACTCCATTAGCAAAGGTGTAATACATGGCATGTAAGAATGACTCATCTGCAAATATTAACAGGAATGAAATTTGTTTGGGGGTAATTGTGCCTTTGGTAGACCATCCATATTTTCAAATCTAGGTATTTTGCTTTGGAAGAATATTAAATACCTCAGTAAACGAGAGATCTTAAATGTGTTTACATTT
Source organism: Nestor notabilis (assembly GCF_000696875.1). NCBI lineage: Eukaryota > Metazoa > Chordata > Aves > Psittaciformes > Psittacidae > Nestor > Nestor notabilis. The sequence goes on from NW_009910349.1 coordinate 1,680, forward strand.
ATTCGTTTTTATCATCTTTATTAAATGGTCCCCCGATTTGCCAAACAGATTTTGCTCTATGATTTTCATTTTCTGTGCAATTAAAAAAAAACATTCCTGCACCAAATCGGAACATAGACAGAAATATCCCAATTTTTTTCCATAAGCATATCACTTTTATTAGTTCTAAACATGAACTTTATTCTGGTTTATAGATTGGAATCGAAGTCACTGCAGGGAACCTACTTAGTAGTTCCGTGTACTCGTGCAGTATATGAAGTGGATTTTGTCTACCAAATTGTATATTCCAACTACGTAATGGCTGGATAGTCAGCTGATGTAAATAGAATAAACTGCATTCATTATATGCAGTAGATTCAGCAATTTCAAGGCCTAAAGGACCCATTATGGCTTTCTATCCTGAATTCTTTCAGAGCAGAGATTACAGGATTTTGGCCTGCAATTCTGGCACCAGGCCTATAATTTCCTGTGTTTTGTTTTGTTTTTTTTTTCTTTTATTAAAAGCATGCAGGCTTACTATAAACATTTTAATGCAGATTCTACTGTATCTCTTAATATTATAATATGAATTGACAAAGAAGAAAAACAAGTCCTACTATGATGCCAATAACACCTTACCTAAAGAAAGACATTTCACTATAATATTGCCTGGGGGACCTATCAATTTTAAAGTGTAATGTGAAACACACTAAGCAAATGCCAGAATTTAGAGCCTATTCTGCTCTGTGGAATACACCTCTTCTACTGTCTGATTCCAGTTTGTGTCACTGAAGCAATTCACTAATAGGGTAAAAATACAATGTTGTATCTAAAATTATCCAGCATACTGCAAACATGCCTGTGGGCTAGCCCTACACTATTGCTTCAGTACTTTGCCATTCAAGGTCATAGCACAACTATCTCCCCCTCACCCATTAGAGGAAACAGCCTCAAATACTGCCCTTTGATTATTATAGCTTTGCACAGAGGAAACATATTTCACTGAATCACAGAATGGTTTGGATTGTACAGGACCTTAAAGATCATTTGATTCCAATCCCCTGCCATGGGCAGGGACACCTTCCACTAGACCAGGTTGCTCAGAGTCACATTCAATTTCTCTTATATATTACACATATTTGCAAGTTCATCAGGATCTGCACTTTCCAAAACAGTAAAGGGCTTAGAGAAATACAATTTCAAAAATTATGGAAGCAAGTTTTCTTTAAAGACCCTACCTAGCAATGACAACAGAGACGTACATGTTCTTCTGTTTCTGCCCTGCCCAGAGCCATTGGGAGGGTTCTGGGCTCACAATGTCAGTAAATACAGATCCAGACAACGGGGCTGTAGCCATCTGTAGGGCAGATTACATCTCACAGCCGCACAGCACGTACTGTTTACAGCACAGAGCCGGGGAGGCTGCAATGAATGGCATAAAAATATTAACTGCCTACAAATAAAAGTTAAAAATAAAAGAAGACCATCACTTCTTTATCATCTCATGTCTGACATCAAAACATCTTACAGGTACAATGCAGAGGCTTCCTCCGCCACTGCAGGTCAGACTTCAAGAATATTTTGCATTTTATATTAAAATAATCACATTACACTTTTTTTAAATGGACCTGTGCCAAAGGCATAGATGTGCACAGTACCAAAAATAGGTTTTCATAATGTATTAGAAATTTTTCTCTAGGTAGAGACAAAAAAATAAAGGGCAGCATAAGTTGTAAACTCAAATTAAGTTTCTCAACATTCATTTCTAGCTGCTTACATTTTTAGAGGCTGTACCTTTTAGCTTGGCTCCATTTAGTGACACTATTTAAGTTTTCAAGGCTAAACCTATTCACTTTTTATTACTTAATTTAATGAAGATGTGCATATAAATTTCTATGCCATGTAAAAACACATACTCCAATAGCACAGATCACCAACTTTCCTTTTTCTGTAGTGGCATTTTTCCTAAATATGACACCCAATAAACAGTGACATTATTGTTGCTTATTTTCAACTTAGACAAAATAAGCATTGGATCAGTTTTAAAGGCACAGCCCTATGCTGCCAAGAGAGGTATTCTTTTTTCCTTCAAGAAAAGAACCCACAAGCGGAGTTTCCTAGGATGGAAACTACTTCCTAGGAAGAAAATAGCTACTACATTTGAGGACGAATGTCTTGTTCCAAGCAGATGCTTAGTTTGGGCCAAGAACCCTTGGCCTGATAACAATTACTCTAAGAAAGAATTTTCACATTTCTTACTCAGCAGAAAGGAAGAGGGAGAAAGCTTCCAAACTCCCTGGAGTGAAATATGAGCGCTATGAGTCTGTGCACAGTGATGAGGACATGCTTGGCATATTTGGTTTGGGGGACAGAGGAGAGATAAGTGCCTTAATTTTCACATAGAGAAAAAAAAAAAAAGAGAAAAAACATACCTGGCTCTTGGGAAAAGCATGTTGCTTATTCCCTACAGCATGGAAAGCAGCTGGGAAAAAACTGTAACTTTCAAAATATTTAAAACTCATCACTGACAAAGTTTGGCACAGCCTGGTTCTGGCTCTTACTGCAGGACCTAATCACTGTTCTTTCTACCTCTAGGGATAATATTGGTAGTACACACCAAATAATGGAAAGAAAAATATATTCATTATTTTCAGTAAATAAGCAATAATTACAGGAGTACCTATGAAACATAATTTTGTTTTTAGCTATGAAAAAACAGGCAAAAAGCTATCATCCGTGCTTCTGCAGTCTTATTGCCAATTAAACATTCTTCCCCTGAAATACCACAACGAAATGGAAAAAAATGTAATGTAATAAATAACCTGCAATTTGTTTTTTTCTAATATGTTAGCTTTTTAAGACAAAAAGCCTTTGAAGTCTTTCAGCACAGTTATCTCCAAGTACTGGGTTTCTAGGTACTACTTCTAATTAGCATCTGAGATTCTATCGCATGTATTTTTTGCTTGTATAATAGATGCAAGTCATACAAATACCTGAGAGGAGGAGGGGGGGGGGATAAACAGCACAATGCTAGCACATCCTAACAGTTAAATATTAAAGTGATATGGCACCTAGTACTATACAATATATTTTTTACATTTTTCATGAGACAATTTACACACATCATTGTAAATTCAATTAAAATGTCCTAGAAATAATTAATAAATTGTAAATATTTGATACATTGTGTAGACCACACCAGGATTTCCTGTGTTGCAGAAGAGGTAATATAATACTCATGCTCTTTAGGAGAGTACTCATCCTGTTGTGAAGTTCTTGTACTGTCTGCGTGTTAAGATAGTACCCATACACTTAACTACTCAATATGTCCAATTAACATCAATTGCATCACAATAATCTGAGTATACATCACATATCAAGAAAAGGGTATAAATTCCACAGCTTCATATACAGGTTATTTAAAAAATACAGTTCACGTAACATAAAAGTGAAGTAAACGTAAGGTCCTTTTCAACCTGGTGTTCTACGATTCTATGATTGATTCTAAATAATTCTCTTCTAAGTAGCAATAAAAAAATGCAATTCCTACTAAAATCATGATTCTCATGCAAAATAAGCCAGGGCTGTGTTAAGCACAGTCACTTAATCTAGATCATGAATTCAGATGGATTTACTTGTGCATTAGAGTTGCTGGCTAAAGTAATAGATAATTAATCTATATAATTGACAACATATTTCAAAAGAATGCTAAAATAATTTTGTTTTGGTTTTCTTTAAATAGGTTTTTCTTTCATAATTATACTTCAGTGATTTTTTTGTAAATGTTAAATGAATCATTTCAATAATATGCATATTTGTAGACAATGTTACAATATTTAAAAACTTACTATATTGGGGCAACTTCTGACTGGTAAGTCATAGAAGCAAAACACTGAAGGTAAACCCCAACACAGACAGTGCAGTACTTGCTACACCACTTACACTCTACTTGCATCTAGCATATTTTGCCTGTCACCCAGAGCAACTTCAGCTACAAAAGCACCTTGTCAAGCTTTGTATCCTTTGAGTTACAAAAAAATTTCCTTCCACAGCTTGAGTAGAGAAACAGAGCTCTCTACACAGTACTTTATTCTATGATTGCTCGTGGTGCCATTGGCAGTGATGGAAATGTACTCCTCATTTGATGGTAGTAAAATTTCTGGTGGGCAGAAAGATTAAAAAAAGTCATGGTTTTCACTTGGACAGCAAATATTTCTATCTTTGTTTTTCAGGCACCAATATTTCTAATTCAGTTATTACAACAGGTTTATTTATGCCCCTACATCCAAACATTGGCAATGTACTTTAATAAAGATTTAACTCATACATACAAAATACTTTGAGCTCAGATAGCCTGCTGAGGGAGTCATTCACTCCTAGGAAAGGGGCACTAGAAGAAGAATTCTGCATTGCATTTCATGGGAAAAAATTGTTGTCAAGTCTAGAAGAATGCACAGTAAAACATTTTCTAGCTTTCCTTTCACAGATATTTTTGCCCTAAGAGATGTGCTTTCCAATAGCTCTACATTTCATCAAGCAGACAGTTAAAGCATTTAGTACTAGTCTAATCCTTGGATCACCTTTTTTAAATTTGTTTGTTTTGTTTGGGTTTCTTTTTCCAGGTTTGCTTCAATTTACATCAAACTTTTCCCAGCTAAGCTGAAGGCTGGGAGCTAAATGGGTAACAAAACATTACTGAGTCAGTTACCTGAACCAATTCCAGGGCAACTCATACATCCAGAGACCAGAGACACTGACACTGATGCCAAAACAGACTGCTAAACTCACTTAGCCAGACCTCTTACGTATCATATGAATAAAAAAAACTACCAAAAGCCAGAAATTCTTCTAAAAAAGCGGTACCAAGTAAGAAGGCATATATATGCAAAGCAGAAGTACCTCAGAAGAACATGTTTAACAGTAATAAAAGGTGTATATGTTTCTATACCCCAGTACCTCATTAATACTATGAAGGTATTAGCAGATACATATTTTTTTTTTTTAAGAAGTTCCTATGAACTCATTAAAGATGACACCCAATGAAGGAAAAAAAATAATGTTTTGCTAGATACAGTAATAAAGGAAGAACTTGAGGAAGTTTTAAATTTATCTCTAAAATTTATAGCTGAGAGGAAATTAATTACAATCAAATAATAACAAAAAACAAACAAAAAAATCCTCAGCTGTCAGATACTCCATATCCAAAGTAGAGAATCAGTAGCTGAGTCATGTTATACAACCATAAAATAGAAGAGGAAAAGAAGGACATGCTCTTAAACTGAAGGACATTCAGTACACAAAAAGCATTTCTAAATGTGCTTCATCTTGGTGGGAAGCATGTTCTACAGGCAGCAATAGATGAACTCAATTATATGCAGACTGGAAAAGACTGAGGACTACACTGCAGAAGATAACTAGCATTGCCTATGACAGAACCAGAAGGACTTTTACGATCAAGATAATAAAATTTTGATAATTTACTTGTTTATATAAACAATGTAGCAAAACTCTTGCACATACTTGGTTGTAAAGTTCACCAGTGAATTCCTTAAATAAATCTTCCCCCATTCACAGGAAACTACTAACACTAAAAAAGAGTTTTTCTCTCATTACAGAAGATGTAAGAGATTGTTTCAATTCAACAACCGGTGTTTCCTGCAATACAGAGAGACATACAAATTCGAAATGTTTCCATATAACGTAACACTTAAATTTTGCATTCAGTCAGCATTAAGAGTTATTGCTATTCATGGATGATCCATGCAGGTAATGTTTGAGAGTTACAGGAAACTCACCAACAGCAAACAGAAGGCGCTAAAGTAAAAAGGCAGTTCAGTTTTCAAAAGCAAATACATACTTACAGGCAAACATCACACAGTCTCTTCAAATGTAAAGGAGACAAAATGAGCTGACAAACCTTTCCTTTCTCCTACTGCTATTTTTCAATAGACAGAAAAGACATCTGAATGGCTCCCCTAGACATTCGTCAGGAGACGTCCTGGAACAGATCCCAGCAAACCTTCGGCAAATATGAAGGCGTTGGAGTCTGCATGCAAAATCAAGGACTTAAGCCACAAACACATTATAGTGGGCGGCTGTACAAGGACAGTGTTTGTACGTGGAGTATAAATAAATGGTGGAGGTGCAATATTCTCTCTTGGATCATGTAACAGTCACTTTGATAGAATAACAGTGGCATACGACAGGAAAGGAAGCCTGGTGACTTCTGTGCTGCTAAGGTTAGAAAATTAAAACATGCTTTTCCCACAGAAACAACACCGCATCAATTGCGTGACTTTCATCGCTGGCTCTTTGTAATCTTGCAGTGACTTTAAACTCATTATTTTCTATATACTGCAGTTTATACAGTGCTACATGTAATATCTCCATTGCATTTTTTACTTTTAAAGCTATATACTAATCACCTTAATATGGCGTACGATATCATCAGGAAGACTTCCCGTTAAATAAGGCCATTTGGAGAGTTTTAATACATGTCTTTATCACTTTGTGTTGACTGCTTAACTACACATATATTTCTTAACACAGACTACCCCAATATTGATGTAGGGTAGCAGCACAGAATTGAAGACGAAGACACAGCACACTGAGATTAAACTTGCTTTGAGACAAAATACGACGCTCCAACTTAAATAAGTACTCAAGTAACAACACCTGCAGGTAACAGTGGTAGTCCAAAAGAGACAAAGTAAGTGCTTACAGCTTGCAATTCAGCTTTAACATCCTGAAATGCTGAGGACATTATCTGAAACCTTCCAGTGATCCACAGAATCGAGTTTTACTCTCTGCAGATTGTATACTATAATTTGCACACATGCTATCCTGCAAATATTTGTTCAAAATAACTAAAAGCCTCATTTACCTCAAATAAAGTTTACCTTCTGATGAAAATCCTTAAACATCTTAATCTTTAAGTGAATCCATGACCAGCATTTTACATTCACACACAAACACATCCCTCTGTCCTTCTTCAGTTCAGCTGCTACAGCAGAACATTCATTCATTGCAGTCAGGTTTTCAGCTGAAAATGAGCAACCTTTGTACTAATATCAGAATGGACAAAACACAATCACTTCAGCACCCACAACAGCCAAACCTTGCTTTAACTGCACACATCTCATGAAAAAGAACTGAGAACTGCTATTATGCCTTTAGTCCATCAGTCCTGTGAAAAGAGAAGAGGAAAGGATTTCCAGACAGGTTCCAGTCATACAGGTGCTGGAGGAATCATACTTTTCACCCTAATTTTCTCAATTTTATTCAAGATGAATAATTAATTCATAGAGATGGCACTCCCATACATACAGCGAATACTAAAATATAATGTATACGTTTCTCTGGAGATGCATTGAAACACAACCTGTAATGAAGTCTAATACTAGGTTTAGGATAAAAACAGTGTATTTCCACAGGCCTCATAGCATTGTACATATACCCGATACTAACAAATTTCTCTCAGAGGGCATTCTATAGGTGAGTATATTCCCTTGCTAATTTGGATGATTAAAAGCTTCAGTGACATTTGCCTTGACAAGCCTAAGGAAGAACAACTGCGTAAGCATAACAGAATGAAGTGCCACTCTTTTCTCACTGCTGTTGAGGGTCCTCATGGGAGAAATATCAGTAGGAACTAATATTGTTTAGATTTTTTTCCATTTTCTCACTGGGATGCAGGGACTACAGGTCACTTCTTCTATTCTCCTCTTTCTATAAACTGAATTCATTGACTTGTCCTGACATGGGGTGGAAAAGTCTTGGCGACGAAGTAGAGAAAACCTACTCAGGAGAAAAATCCACTTCATTCATAAGTTAAAATTTTCTTTACAAGTACGTAATTTCCAGCACCAAGAAGTAAAATTAATTACAAATATTATCAGACCTGTGCTATAAACAGGTAAATCATCTGACAATCACCAACAGAAGTTAGTCGTTGCATGCTTTTTATTAAATGTATATTTGAAAAGAGCAATATTACTGAAAAATCTATCTTAACCACCACAGCTCTTACAAAAAAACACAATGTAAAGAAAAGATATTGTGATAATACCTGCTGGACTGTGTGTTTTTCACAGGATGAGGTCATTTGAAATCAGACTGCCTTTAGATATATCCAAGTGGTTTTTCAGTGTGCATCTTTTCATCTATACCATAGGTCCATAAGCAGGACTGAGGATGTCAGTATGATCTGTACTACCTCTGCCTGTCATGGTAAATAGCAGGCATAACTATTCTCTAATCAGGGAGGAGGACTTTTAATGGAAATTGACGGTTGTAATATATAGAGTCATAGAATCGTTAGGGTTATCTACCATTTATCTTCTTTTCCTCAAATCAAGCTATGATTCCTTCTTTTATTTTTTCCTTATATTACTGTATTTCTTTAGAAGAGTATAACAAAAGAACCACTATTCATGTAAATGAAACAGCATCTTATTTTGATTCATAATGGCAGTCAAGCAAACATGAGATAGGATATAATCCTAGCCTGTAAGCCTCATAGGCTCACATACATAAAAGCAGGCATTGACAGTATCTCTGGAAGTCATGAGGCCAAAGCACAGCCTTCAGAACTACTTCCAGAGACCTTAGTAATCTTTGAATCAGTCCCACACACCCTCACTTGCATCTCCTTAGTAAGGAAAGCCAGAGGCTGAATACCTGCTGGCATGTACCTGAACAACATTCCTGAAGGGAGCACTGATTTACAAGTAAAACCCCACTGCCCCCAGTGATACAACATGAAGAATCAAGTGTTTGCACTGGGGTTCCAAGAAACTCATTATTTTTCCCTTTATTCTTACATGGTGTAACTTTCAGACTTTGAAACTATTAATTATTTAAAACTCCCAAATAATTAGAAGTCCATATTTGAACTTTACCAAATCATCAGTAGCTGATGGATCTCCACAGGGTAATAGTGTAAATATTCACATGTAAGAAAACAAGTATCTGGTCACACTAAGCAGTATTTTTAATAAAATCTCCTGACAAATAAGTAAACATTAGAGCAGTTTAGGGTTGTTTGGTTTGCATTTTTTTCATGGCTCTAAAAATTTAATCTGGATTGTGTATAAGTTGATGGAAAGACTCTTTTTGTTCTCATTTGGAAACATGGATCAAGCCTCATCACTAAAATAAGATGTTTCACCACATGTTCTAAGAAAGTATTTATGCAGCCCAGGACATGGTATTTAGAAGAAAAGAGAGTATCACTAGTGCTAAAACTTTATTGTCCTGAGTGTGCAATAGTCCTCATCCCTGTTTGGGATGACCTCTGGAATGGTCAGATAAAAGGAAAGACTGTTGACACAAATAGCTTCACACTGTCACTAAAGGGGATGAGGTAGGTGTCAAAGGGCTGCATAATAAAATCCTTATACACAAATAGTAATTTGTCCTGGGTTCAGCCACAGCAGTCGTTTTTTCTCCTTCCTAGTAGCTGGTGCAGTGCTGTGTTTTTGACTTTCAGTCTGGGAACAATGCTGATAACACTGATGTTCTTAGTTGTTGCTAAGTAATGTTTACCCTCTCTCAGTCTCATGCTTTGCCAGGGAGGAG
>NW_009910350.1:0-24441 GCF_000696875.1 Nestor notabilis
ACCCCAGGCACAGCTACAGTTTGGGCAGAGAGGAGATTCAGAGCAGCCCTCCGGAGAAGGAGTTGGGGGTGTTGGCTGATGAGAAGCTTGACATGAGCTGGCTTCAGTGTGTGCTTGCAGCCGAGAAACCCAACTGTATCCTGAGCTGCATCAAAAGAAGCAGGTCAAAGGAGGTGATCCTGCCCCTCTACTCTGCTCTTGTGAGACCTCACCTGGAGTATTGTGTACAGTTCTGGTGTCCTCAACATAAAAGGACATGGAGCTGTTGGAGGAAGTCCAGAGGAGGGCTGTGAGGATGATCAGGGGCTGGAGCACCTCCCATATGAAGACAGGCTGAGAAAGTTGAGGCTGTTCAGCCTGGAGAAGAGAAGCTGTGTGGAGACCTCATAGCAGCCTTCCAGTATCTGAAAGGGGCCTATAAGGATGCTGGGGAGGGACTCTTCATTAGGGACTGTAGTGGTAGGACAATGGGTAATGGGTTTAAACTTAAACAGGGGAAGTTCAGATATAAGGAACAAGTTCTTTACTGTGAGGGTGGTGAGGCACTGGAATAGGTTGCCCAAGGAAGTTGTGAATGCTCCATCCCTGGTGGTGTTCAAGGCCAGGCTGGACAGAGCCTTGAGTGACATGGTCTAGTGCAAGGTGTCCCTGCCCATGGCAGGGGGGTTGGAACTAGGTGATCTTAAGGCCCTTTACAATCCAAACCATTCTATGATTCTATTATTAGTGGCACTAGTTTCAAGGGGGTTTTATTTCTGTTAAAATTTTGCACAAAACCAAAGTCCACAAGGCTTCTACTGAAGAGTCAAACCTATGTATTTTGCAATTTAAATAGATAACAGAACAGAAAAGATATAATAATTACTTACACATGGATACTTAGGATAATTAAGTAGTTTTTTCTCACTTCTTAATACTCTCTCAGTACTTAGATGTTGCAGACAGACTGGCAATCCAGTTTTCATTTTTTATTTTATAGTTACGGTGTGCTTTGGCAGCTGCAGACATGATTACCAAATATTTTATGCCTTTCATCCTGTTAAAGGATTTATTCCATCTTCAAAAGAAAATAAAAAATAATGCCTCTACATTGTCATTTGTGTACATTGGGAGTAATCTGAAACACAAGCTCTTGCTGTTGTGTAACTGACTAGTTTGAAATGCAAATTAAAAACAACCACACCCCTAAAACCAAATAACTGTTTTTCTTGAGTGAAGAAAGCAGCTTTGGAGGCATAGCAAAAAAGTGCATATAGCAGAATAATTAATTTAGAAAAAAACCCTCCCAATTCAGTATAAACAACAATTTTGATGGGGCTTTGAGCAAGCAACCTGGTCTAGTGAAAGGTGTCCCTGCCCATGGCAGGGGGTTGAGACTGGATGAGATTTTAGGTCCCTTCAACACAAACCATTCTATGATTTTGATAGTGCAGTTTTCTACTTGTTCCAGAAAACCCTCTTTGAAGTAATGAGTCTCATCTTTCTTTTCTGTGTTGTGTTCTTGTCTGACAGCTTGTCTCAAGGTCCTACAGACTCTGCAGATTGCTCACAACAAGTTACAAACAGTGGAAGACATACAGCACTTGCAAGAATGCCCAAGTATTTCTGTTCTTGATCTTTCCCACAACAATCTAAGTGATCCAGCTATTGTAACTGTTCTGGAGACCATGCCTAATTTGGTAAGCCGAATCTAGCTGAAAGTTTGTATCATGTATGTAGGTGAATCCCATTAAATGGTTTCATTGGGTAGGCCAGTGCACAATATTTGGGGTTTTGTAGGTTACCTGTAATGCCCAAGATGTTTTATTCACTTGTTTTTGGAATGATAGGGGAAGCGCATATTTAGAGCGGGTTTTTTTGTGACTCAACTTTAAAAATTGTTTCCCTTGTTTCTCTAGCATGTGCTGAATTTGCTGGGAAACCAGGTGATAAAGAACATTGCTAATTATAGAAAAACACTTACTGTTCAACTAAAACAACTAATGTATCTGGATGACAGACCAGTTTTCCCAAAAGATAGGTAAGAAACAGAGCCATCTTCTTTACACAGCAGTAAAGTTCAAATGTTAATGATCACTCCTCCAGTTTTTGCCAGTATTGTCAAGAAAGGAAAGGAATACTGACAGGTATAATTTACAAAGGGTGCAAGGGTATTGTATTACAGAGTTCTACATCTAACATACGTAGAAAACAAACAAACATTTTTTCACAAGATAATTAATTATTGAGTAGAATTGGTTTACACCACATCTGTAGGTCAAAGGCAAATACTGATTTCTGCAGAAATGAAACAGGGTATTTGGAAAAGCAGAGCTAAGATCAGCACTCCTGGCAGATCTCTGGTGGTGCAGGCACCAGCATTTGGATACTTTTGTTTCTTTGTTGCAGTTCCACATACAAGCTAAGATACACGGCTCATTATAAAGATGGGCTTTTAGAGCTATATTATAGTTAGGCTTTTGTGTTTTCATTAGAGCCTGTGCAGAAGCCTGGGCTGTTGGAGGTCTGGAAGCTGAGAAAGCAGAAAGGGAAAAATGGGAAACCAGAGAGAGAAAAAAAATCCAAGATAGCATCGATGCTTTAGCAGCAATCAGGCGAAAAACAGAGGAAAAGAAAAGAAGAAAGTATATGGAAGAAAGAAGGGCAAGTGCTAAATCTGGAAATGGAGATGCAGCAGACATCCTAGAAGGTTTGTGGTTACTATTTTGGAAGACATTTGTGTCTGCTTCAATTTGAATGTTTGAAATAATTCAAATACAGGAACTGAATAGTTCCTAAAAGTTCAGAAGCAGGCTGATGCAATTTTTAAAATATATTTATGAATCTTCTTTTCCAATATTAAATACTTTATTAATCTTGGTGCATCTTAGATTAACCACACAATTATTAAGCAGTCATCACCTTTTTCACTGCCAATGAAACAAAAAAATCAACAAATCACTCCATGTCCCAGTGTTTCAAGCTCTTGTGCGCTTCACCAAAGCAACCATGTGCTAGTGAGTGCCATAATGGTTCCAGCAGGCATTAATGGGCAGTTACACCCCAAGAGTGATCTTTCCCCAAGATGCAGAACAGCACTGGCTTCAACAGACCTGTGGGCTCCAGTAAGACCTGCCTTATCAGTCCCTATGCAGACAGCTCTCCAGTCTTGCCTTCACAAGCAGTGAAGGCTTCAGCCTACAGCTGAAGCTTCAGCTAGAGCCTACAGCAGTGGTAATAAAGGCACAGGAAGAGGAAGGTCTTTAATCATTTGCTTCACTTAATGCCCTTTTTAATGCCACAAATTTTCCTGTCACTTTATTCAAGGAGGAAAACATTTTACAACCAGTAATAGGTCAGGTTGCAACCTAACCTTTATAGAGAAATACACGTTTCAGGATAAACAGGACTGAAGCCAAACAAGAAGGCAGTACTGCAGCACAAAGGAGTGTTTATCTACCATCTGATATGTTTTTGGGTTTAACAGGCTCTGAAGTCAGACATAGTTGACCAACAAGTGAAACTTTTTCTGCAAGCAGATAGGTTGCATAAAGGAGAGGATAACTTCAACATTTGTCACTGATCCATCTCATTGCTCAAGTATATATTTAAGTACATAGTCACTTGTGAGTCTTTTCAAAGTCAACTATAGATACGAGGCAATTCTTTACTATAGTGTTTTCTCTAGGAGGACTGCTGATCCATGAATAACTGCTGAAACCAAGTAGGAGCTTTTGATGCATATTTAAGGCCAAACTGTTAAGGCCATCTAGTAAAGTCTGAATATTTAGAATGAGTAATGGTAGATTAACTCAGCAGTTTTAATGAATCTGTTTCTTTTGTAGGGGCATCTAAAAATTCAGATGACAAAGATGGAAATTCTAATACACTGGAGACTTCAAATATATCAGAAGAGGAAGAAATTCAAGAGAAGACGTACAAGTTTACAAATGAAAGTTTTGATGCTCATGATGAGGTGATAACACTTTTACCAAATGGGAGAGAGAACACAGATTTCACATCTGCTAAAATTCAAGAGGATGCACAGGAATCAAACTCTTACAAATGCCCAAACTTCAACAAGGAGACAGATGGTAATGTACATGGTGAAGAATCAAACCAAACTGAGGATGCAGAGATGATGAGCCAAACTCTAGTGTAGCACCGCCTCTGCTGCGATTTAAGCCAACTGATTCATAGATAGGAGCATCCCACTAGATTTCCACAGTGACTAGGTGAAAATTAAGTAATACTGGATAAAATATTCTTTAACTACAACAACAAAAATTTCCCAGGGCTCAATCTGCAACTTCAGCTACATAAAGAAAGAATAAACACATCACAGAAGCTGGACATCACTCTAGAGGTGGTTTTGTGCCTTCACACATGGAAGCACCCTTTTTTAGATATGTGGAACACATTATTGCAAAATGCCAATATTGATTTATACAGTATAAGGGAGACCAGGAGTATGGTGAAAGGCAGTGCCAGATTAAGCTGCGGATTCTGCAGTGGTAGTCAGGTTGCCGGCAGTCTGTTTTTGCAATGCTTGCTGTTGCAATACACTCTTTTATTCACTCAGTTCTCTGCAACTATTGTTTATTCTTTAGATCTACCAAAAGAGAAGACAGCTACTGAAAAGGCCATGCTTCCTGAACTGGGTCAGTATGCTGAAATTGAACAAACCAAACTGGAGACACTGGAGAAACTTTGTCTTGATGTATGTATTGGATTCAGATTTTGAGAAGTTCACATTTGGTTATTGCCTGCTCCCAAATTAATTCTTGTAACATCCTGGCTAATAAGACTATATGGCCAGGTTTCTAGGAAAGGTCTACTGGTAGGAAAAGTAGAAAGAAAGAAAAAAAAACAAAACAAAACAACATATGAAAGTTGTAGGGGTATTCATTCTCTCCAGTGTAGCATATGTAAAAAATTTACCACCACTTCCAAAGTTTGTTTTGGCCATATATCACCTGCAGCGGACCTTCTATCTCTGATTTTTCTGGAGAAGTTCATGAGGGTTCTCATTTAAAAAACAGAATTCAAAACAAAAGGAATCTAGTGTATACACGCCTCTTTGTAGGCAAAACTCAAACAAAACATGAGGTTGAAAATGTGAACTATTGCAGAAAAAGCATAAGGAAGAAACAGCCATGTTGTAAATGCAGTATTAGATATTATAAATTACTTTTCAAAATGTGACTTTTAAGTATATTTCCAAGAAAAGCAAAATTTATATTATTCAGGCATATAATACGCAATTGACATTTATAATATCTTTTATTATCTAAGATTTCTATCTGATGACGTAAACATTTAAACATATTCAACGACATTTAACCATGAGAGGACATGGATGCCACTGAAAAATACAGTCTCACTTCAAAGGATAATTATTCAATATGTCCTAATTATAAGACTGTGTCAGATTATGACATTACTAGCAATAACAAACTACTGAGCTTATGACTTCCCAGACCACTTAATATGCTCTTTGATCCTTTATACTGCCACAGTAACTACATTCTTGCTGGAATGTTTTAGAAAAGCCTCTTCCTCAGGAAAAGAAATCACCCTGTTATCAAAGGGCTCGACCCACTGCTTCAATAGAGGGCTTACTGCTGTATCCTCCCATTTGACTGCTTTTAATAACAGGTTTAACAAGGACAGTGGAGGGAATTAGCAGCAATTTTTATAAGCTGATCTTGCAGGGGCTGAAATAAAGGCTTTAAAGAAATAGCAATACTGTAGGTACCCAAAATGTCAAGATCTCATAGATTCAGTGCTTGTTTTTTTTCTTGGTGCTATATGGCACCATAGTAAGCTCCTTTGCACAAACTTTAACATGGTATAAAAGGAACACTTCAACATACATGCATGGGATTTCTTCTGACACATAAAAAGTATGACTATTGTAATCTTACAGAAAAAGAAACAAAGTCAAATCACATACAAATACACATTTCATGTTCTATGCTACTTTGTTCAACTGTTGTTCATTAATGGAAAGAGCTTCTCGCAACAACCTCCAATACTTACGCTATTGTGGATTTTCCAAAGAGACTTAGCGCTGACATGGCAGGGAATGGGTGTAAGGATGCCACTCGTGAGAAGCTCTTGTGCAGCTCCATTGTCTTTACTCATCTCCTGGAGTCAGTAAATGGTCTCAGTGGTAATATAAGAGAGAAGAGTGGAGGAGGATTTGTAATGTGGCAGTTATGACATCCCTCAGTCAAGCATGAACAAGCTCATGTTGCTGCAAGTGCCTCAGTTCTCAGAAGTTTGCAGTTCTATATCCCTAATTATGAGGCATTCACAGTAAAATATTGTGTTATTGGATGTATTTAGGTTAACAGAGTTTAGACTGCAGATCATTGTCCACAAACGTGAGTTGCAGCTGAGGTGAAGTCTATTGAATAGCTATGAAACAGCTAACAGACGTAAACCGTGTTTGCTTTTAAAATCCTATTAATGCCTTGCTGTTTATCCTTTTCTCCTTCATGATCACACAGGACAGCAGAAAACAGTATTCAGGCTGACATTAAGGTTATTGCCTTCCCATCTGCTATTTCTGGAGACAGATGAGTTTTCCTTTTCCCACAAGTGTTTAACAGAGGAAACTGTCACACTGGAGAAGATGACAGTATGGTATTGCTAGCTGTGGCTTCTTACCCAGAAAAGCATGGCTTTGAAGAAGATTCCACATGAGAGAGAGATTTTATTGGTTACAGTAGCTTTTTCCACTGATCAATAATCTCATGATTGTTTTCAGGAATTGCCTGATTTAGAAGACATTGATGTAAATGAATTTCCCCCAGACGAGGAAACCTTTGTTCTAAAGGTAAGATTTTTATTCATTCCAGTGAGGGAGCTTCCCTAAACACATTTACAAATTGTCTTGCAAAATGAGGGTAATCTAAGTTGTGAAATGGCTTTGGGAAATATAATCAGTCATGCATTTATAAACTAAAAAGGATGTTTCAGCAGATCTTCTCTATCCACTTGTAAATAGTTTTTTAATTTGAGGTTTTATATTATTGTATTACAAAAACAGGAGAATGAAAACCTAAGATCAAGTAATGCAGCTGTTTAATTTCTTAGCTTAATTTCTTAGCAGTATGTAGTGTTTTTACAAAGATGACTCTTAAAATATACATTATAATACTACTAAGCTGTAAAGGACTGAATAGGTAGACCAAAATGCCTCCAATTGAATAAAATCACACTTTTCAACTGAAAACACAGAGAAATTGAAACCCCTCAGCTCCACTGCAGGCTAGATGGATAGAAGGCAGTTCATGCCCACATTAGCATTGTGCAGGGCTCAAAATAATCTCCTAAAAGCCTATAAGCAGAAGCAGAAGAGAAAAAGGAAAGAGAGAACAACAAAGATGAACTGCACAGCATGATTCTTGTGCTGATGTTGACTTATACTTGCCTTGCTGGAGAGAGAGGCCAATACAACGCATGTTCTTACAAGTCCCTCCAAGCTAAGGAAAACTTTTCCTTCAGTCAGCGTAAGGCAAATCAATCATTTTTATATAAAGTGGATTTAACCTGATCTGTTTGTTTGTCCTGGAGACATACTGTGCTAAAACTGGGTTTAGACTGTAGTCTAAAATCTTGCTGCAGCTCATGATAGCTGTCAGCAAGATGACGATCCCGTACTGCCAAGAGTGCTTTGCTCTGCGCTTGAGGGAGGCAATGGCTGAAACTATTGCATGGTCTCACAGGCTGCTTAAGTTGATTAAGCAGATGTGACAAGGATGGAAGTGGAGGTGAGCTTCAGAACAAGAGCACTGTGCTTGGTGGGAGCTCAAATTTGTGCACAGAGGAAGCAGCAGCCTTTGATAACCACAAGTACAATCTGATGTGGGAGGTTGGGAGGGACATTAACCTGCTTCAGCAAGTTCAGAGGAGGCCATGAACACGCTCAGAAGGCTGAGAACATGAACATGCTCTGGAGACAGGCTGGGAGAGCTGGGCTTGTCCAGCCTGGAGACGAGAAGGCTCTGAGGAGACCCTAGAGCAGCTCCCGTGCCTAAAGGGGCTACAAGAAACCTGGAGAGGGACTTTTGACAAGGGTATACAGTTATAGGACAAGGGGGAAGGGTTTTAAACTGAAAGAGGATAGATTTAGATTAGACATTAGGAAGACGTTCTTCACTGTGATAAGACACTGGCACAGGTTGCCCAGAGAAACTGTGGCTGCCCCATCCCTGGCGGTGTTCAAGGCCAGCTTGGACACAGGGGCTTGGAGCAACCTGGTCTAGTGGAAGGTGTCCCATAGCAGGGGGTTGGAACTATATGAGCTTTAAGGTCCCCTCCATCCCAAACCATTCTATTATTCCATAAGGCATGGAATTTATTTACTCTTTTGGTCACAGACTAATAACAGCATTGCAAAATATCTTGGCAACAAAGCCTCCAATTAAAAGAAGATAAGGGAACAGGGAGGATATGCTAGCACTGTCACACCCTGAAGGGTGTTTGGTTCTTAAGTGAAGTCAGATGAAGATATTAGTCAGGTCCCTCTGTCTGGAGGTAAAGTAACAGAACTGAGCCCCCACATTGCTGAATTGCTGAAATAGATCTTTTTATGAATGGTTAGTAGTTTATCACTAGTGCCTGAGGAAGACTTAACCGAAGATTCATTCACAGAGAGCAGAGCTATGGGTGAAGCACATTTTCCATACATTCTGGGAGAATGGCACATTAAAGCTGACTGCTGTTATGTGGATCCAAGAGATATTTTCCCACCTTTTAGCTTTTACATCTAGAATAATATATTTTTAATTAGATTTTCTACCTTTATAGCAGGAATATCACCCAAAGATAGAAATAATTGCTGAAACGACAAATGACAGTGATTCAGCATTAGAGGAAAACAATAAAAGCGTGTTTGAGAATTCAGAAAGAGAAGAAGTTCCAACAGCAATCTTTTCAAGTGCGTGTAAGATACACAAAGAGCATGGAAAGGAGCCGTTAAGACCCCTTGTTGAAAGCTTCTTTACACAGCCTGCTAATTCCAAAAGATACCAAGAGATCAAAGATCTACAAACAACCCCGTCAAGACCCTTGATACAAGTGATTAACACTGAGCCCGAGGATAATCTACTTATGTCACCAGTCCACAAGCAACCAGATGTCCCAAGCCCAACAGAAGAGGATGGTAAGTTTACAGGGACATAACCAGTCCCAGAGAAAAAGGTAGCTAGCACATACATATTAACAGTAAAGATTTGTTCAGCTTTCTTGTTGAGAAAATTTTCAATCCATGGTTAGTTAACAATCACCTTTTCCTTTTATTTATGTGGGAATCCCAATAAATTAGGAAATAAAATGTTATTTTTTCTTTTTCTACACAGGATTTCTTGCTGAGTTTTATTTAAATTCATTTTAAAACTTGGGCTCTACATTTTTTTTCCAGTATTACAGACCACTGGTGAGTTTCATTTGCCTTTTGCCTTCATGCTTTCAACAGGGAATGGCAGCGATGGAGAAGCACAGTACCCAGCTGAGAGTGAAGGATGTCCTCATGAGGCATGGGACAACAGGGACAGTGAGAGTGGTTTAGATTAATCACTTTGCAAAAAACCTCCAAGTATTCAGAGCAGCTGGCAGCATTTGCTCCTTTGGAAGTGAGTGCACTACTGTGTTACAGTTACATTAATTTCTCTGATGTCATTTTTTCCCTTGCATCCTTCTAGGAATTACTTGGTTGGATGTTTTTGTCTTAAGGTTTCATTATATATGTACTTTCAGTGCATAATGTAACATGTTTCTCTCATTTGAACTAAGTAAAGATTTTATTTGTAACCTTATGTATTTTAACTTGTATAATCTCCTATTTCATATCAGATGAACTTTGATGACAAATGGAGATTGCTTCTTAGCATGTTCTTTTATGGTTCTAACATTCATAGACATCATTGTTTATGCAAAACCAGATGCAGAACTAGTGTCCATGCATGAACATCTGGTTTTACCTTTTAGGGTGATCTGTGACAGAGCATATGCTTACATCTGCCGTTTTCATTGTGAGATATGTGTCAGGATCTGAATTTCAAATATAACAGAAAAATAACCAGCCTAGTAGTCATGGCAGAAAGGCAGCTTTAGAATAAAAAGCTGATCAAAGGAATTCTTCTTCCATTTAATTCTCTCTTATACCACAGTTATAGTCTTGTGCCAAAGTGAAACAGAAAATAATAGCACTGATGCCTCAGCCAGGTTCTCTCTTCTGAGCTAGAGAAATAAATTTGAGGAAGCAGATATTGCTTGAGAGCAGTGCTTCCTCTGCAGCACCACAAAAAACAAAAGCGTTGGGGAAGTGGACAACCCTTGGCCAATTCTGCTGAGGCATTAATGGCTCCTTATCCTCACACAGGAGGTTAAAAGAATTAATTGTACACTGTTGGCCTCATCGTCAAGTGCTAACGTTTTTGTGATTTAACAGCAAGTGAGGAATAGGTTAGGCTTTAAGTGACCTCACTTCATTAAGACTTTTCTCACATTTCTATAAATATCTAATAATGTGTAATAAACAGAATTAAACAGGTCTTGCAGATGTGCACATTTAAAGAAAAATACTACTATGGGCTTGTTGAAAAGAGAGATTTCCCACTAGCTGGGCTTAGGTGCCATCTGGTGGCAAGAGAACTGGTCCTAACTAACAATTGTAAAAAACCCTCAGGGAAGACAACACAACTGCTTTAAACTTCAGTCATTTTCCACCTTCTGTGAGTGCAAACATGTTGATAAAATCCACAGCCTCCAGGACAGGGCAGGAGGATGAGCAAGGGCCTTGAAGGACAGGCTTGTCTGGAAGCATCCTCACAGGAATCTTCTCCTTGGAAAGCTGCAAATGCTGCCAACATCTGTGAGCTTTGTCTAACAAAGATCTCCTCTTTTCTGAGAGAAAACTTACGGCTTTGGGTTGTGCGGTTTTTGTGCTGCATATTAATGCCTGTCCTTATACCACTTTGCTGCCCTAAGAACCAACAAGCAGGAAGGACCATATGATCATGTCCCACTTAGAAAAGGGAAGTGTTTATATAAAAGGTAATTTCAAGAGTGAAGTCTGAACTCTATTACCACTGAAAGCAAGAAAAAAAGTATAAAATTTTCAAAAGAACTATTGGTTTTTTTACTCTTATCCTGATTTTACCAGATATACCCACCCTTACAGCCATTTTAATTGGTAGAATTCAGTTGCTCTCTGAGCTGTGTTTACTGTGCCACATTTTACACACCAGATCTCATCAGCAGGCTGTGCATTATCTCACAGGTGACTGTCCTGAACTCCTAGAAGCGGTTTTCATTTATCAGTGAAGACTTGGGAATGAGGAAAGGAGTAAAGGGTAGGGGAAAGTAGTGAGAGAAATGCCAGAACAGGACTAAATGAGAAAAAGGAAACATGTTTAATTAGTGTTTTCTGTAAAACTTTACAAATATACAGCATAGTGCAAAATGCAGTCTCAACACATCACCTTCAAGTAAAATTAACAATGTAAGAAGCCAAGGAACACAAGCTTGCTTCTTCACAGGACAGGCTCTCGAATACTGTTCCTGGAGGTTCCTCTCTCACCATCGAGCTCCAACCTCATGTTTATAGTAGAGCACAAAGCCTAAAGAACACCCCAAGAGCCACCCTGAGGGGCCGCTTGCAGCAGGTACAATGTGCCCCTTGGCACTGTTAAAATGCTGCAGCCCCATGCTGCATGAGCTGCACCTCTGCCTACCCATAAGTAGCTCTCCTAAGGTGGTTCATTCTCAACCCTAACTAGACAATCCAGTAAGACCTGGAAGCACGTGTCTAACCTCAAGCATGCAATAGGCTTCATAAGCACATGGGAAAACTCAGGAGCTTGAAGTTAAGCACATACTTAAATATCTTACCAGGTCAATACATTCAGTGTTAAACATTATGGCAATCTAGCATATGAAGGTTCAGAGAAGGATGTAAATCTTGAATGGGGACAACATACACTGTCAGGTCATAGGAGACACCAGACAGTTTTCAATCACCTATGAGAAAAGAAGTAAACAGAGTGCAACTCAACCATTTTCCATTTCTGTAAATGACAAAATACAGTGGCAAATGGGTTGATCTACGTGAACTGTCAAAGCACAAATCTGTCAAAAAGGGAAACCTACACTCAAGCACATCATCTAAATACCAGGCCAATGGGGGCTGCCAGCATTCTCCCTCAGTCCTGAACAAAAAAAAACCAGTGGCTGGAATTAATTCAGAAGCTCTCACAACCTCACTCCTGCAACATCTGCACCGCGATGGTGGTGGCAGAGCTCCCAGCACACAGTAATTACCTGGGGAAAAACATGGTCAAAAGTGAATGTTTCCAAACTAATACATCTGTTCACATACTGATAAATGGATGGAGGGAAGGGCTGTGACAGGAAGGTCCACTGAAAACATGCTCATCTTACTAAGGAGAATGTGAGCCTGCATTCACCTGATGAACTGACTGCATTTTGGGGTGGATGCTGCTTGACCAGATGCTCAGAAATACAGTTTAGAACCAAGAATCGTCATGGCAATGGAAACAAGCAGAGCATTTCTTCAAACGATACTGGCACGTCTCACACCTCCCTGTCTAAGCCCTTAGGAGGCCTGAGTTAGTTGAACTTCCTGGATCTGTCTTACTGCATTTGGGTAGCTTTCCTAAGGAAAAGCAATTCAGAGGCTACTGAGAAAAATAATATGTTCTCATTAGAACTACAGCGTAAAAAACAAAGCTCTGCTTTGTTGAGAAACTCAGTTGTCACAAACCACATGGAAGAAAAAAATTCAACCTTTGGAGGCAGGTCTCAGATGCACAAAGGACAGGAAGAAAGTTAGTGGGACATGATGGACTAACCCTTCTGCCTCTCTCCTATGCTGAGCAGCTGAGACCCCTTCTAAAAAGGGGATCCAATCGATTAAACTGGTTCATCAGATTTTATACATCGTTAAACCAACAGGCACATCTTCAGGGGAAATAGAACAGGTAAAGGCCAAGGGAAAAAAAACATTGGACTGGACATAGAATACTTAGCCAGCACCAAGACCCAGAGTCTGCCTCTTCTGTCCTCTTTGCAAGTGGAAAATTGTGCATGCAGAAGAGTCTATCCCTTTTGTTTTTATGTTGGAGGAAGTAATTTTGGGGTCAAAACATTCCAAACAACAAACCCCTTCAACTCAGCACAGGATGTTTTGGGGTCTGTAGTGGTCTGTAGCTCCTCTGGGAGCCAGAAACACATTCTTGGAGCAGTCACTCAGAAAATGATCTTCTGCACACCCGAAGAGATCTTCATTTTCCTACTCACCCTAGGAGGATAAACGAGACGCACAAGTACATCCCATCAAAACCAGAAAATGGACAAAGGAATATTTTTAGAGCATTGGACTGGCATATAGAACTATTTTCCTATTAAAAAACCAGCATCCAGAAGGGTCAGTCATCTTAGCTAATCTGTGCTGCCCCAATAAAATCCTGTAGTTTGCCGCTGCAGACACTAGTTGGGATCATTATATTTTATGAAGTCCCTGATGTACTTTCAAGCTACTCTTCACTTAAATTTTATTAGATTTGAAACTTCTAAAAGCATTTTCAAGGAAAAAAAGCCCCAAACCTGCCAAGTTCTCACTCCCCACTGGAGCAAGCACCAGAAGCAGTACTTCATTTTAAACTTGTTATCCTGGGCAAACACTGAAATCCAGATGCAGGGAGGGTAATGCAACAGCTACTGACCATTTCCATCTACTCAAAAAGAAAGGGCACAAAAAAAACCTCTCTTGTGGGTTTCTGAGTCACTTTTGTTTCTTTACATTCAAACCTGTGGATGCTTGGATGGGTAGGAGGGAGACGTCATTTCTTGGAATCTAAATCACTGGCTGTTGTCAGTTGAGGAGCTCAGGTTTAATGGGATCTCTCCTTGGACACCCACAGAGGACAGGTAGGAAGCCATACTGTCAGGTGGAACATAAAGCGATGAACTTTCAGGCAAGTTGATGAGGTCGTTTCCAAAGACTGACTGACGATCAACAAGGAACTGCTGGGTGTTTTCAAGAATGACATCTTTACCTTGGAATGCAAATGGACAAGAGAAAACTCAGTTTCTAGAAGGCAAGTTACCAGGTTTTACATATGTAGAACTGAAAAATGGCAAATCCCCACTGCATCAGGAGGTGAGGGGACTCACTCCAGGCAAAAAATGCTTGGAAACACTTGAGTCAAACTCGGACTCACTCAAAAGCCCATTAAAATCGGTAGGAATCTCTGCAGGTTGCCAAGCTGGGTTCTGCCTGAATGCTGAGATGCCTCACAAGAAGTCAAAGACGGATGATCAAATGGTTGGAGACACTGAAAAGCTTCTCTGCTCCTTCATTCAAGAATTGTCTGGTTTTCCTCGTCTTTGCAGAAGAAGACATCTGTCAATTGCCCCACTATTCCAGCACTGTGCCACTGCAGGGACTGGAATGGCTTTGCAAAGGGGATGCTCCTCCTGAGCAGTTCGGCTCCAGTTTGCTGAAGAATTCTCTCCAGCAAAGCTGGGCTTCTAACACCTTTGATGCTCAGGCAAGATGCTGAGTTTAAAGTGGAGACTGGATGTCCTTGAACACTACACAACATGTCAAAACTCTGGAGTGGCTGCAGGTGGCTACAGTACCAAGTGGAGGCTCACAAAAGCTTTTCTTTCATGTCTATCCCAGCTGAATACACATGAAATTAATAATATATCACTATTCCAAGACCAGGAAAACACTTCTGGATTCATATATAAGGTCAACGACACACTTTATCAGAATCAGTGGGTGAGAGAAGGTCAGCCGGATAGTTCCCTTGAGGTCTGGTAAAAGGTCTGGAGAAGCAGAGACATAACATTTGCCTCTGGCTGCTAGCAGCTACCGGGTCACATCTCTGCAGCAGGAGGAAGAGGAAACCCAGGACCCATGCAGCACATAACACCCCTATTGACTTAGATCCCCACATTGTTCTTATGTGGCAATGAACATGCAGAGGAGATACCAGTAGATACAATGCAGCCCCAAGCAGAAATAGAGGTAGTTCAATTACATTTAAGCCTTAGTTTATCGCCCATACTTTTCCCACTGCTCAGTAACTAGCTTCACAGTTGTTAATGGCAACATTGCTGACTGACAATTGTGAAAATAAAATAACCAATATGTTTTGTTCTCTCAAAGTGGTCAGTGCTGGACATTGCATCTAGCTGCTGACATGTTTAACACCTCCATGACATCTCCATTCCTGAGTCTGCAAGAGCTGCCAGTGCTCCTACCTGGACAGGCACTGTTAAACTGCGGGTTGAACACTTTTGAGGACAGCTCAGTCGCATTCTTCTCCAGATCCACTGTGAGTCGCTGCATCTTGATGCAAAAATACAAACTACAATGTACAATTATACAAAGACAGGGGAGCTCGTTAGAACTAGGCCATTTCTGAAAAATCAGTGCTTCATCAATGCTGCACTCCCTGCTCTGCCCCTCCTCCACTTTGCTAAAACAGCCAAAAGTGTGTGCTCAAGGGAAGAATGCTTGATGGAGGGGGCTGAGGGAGATGTAACCGCCTGTTAGCATTGCCTAGGATGGTGTGAGGCTTATGCCACACAAGGAGCCCAGGCTAGTGTCACTTTGGCTGTCCCCGCCTGGCTGCCAGACAAAGCAAACCCAGAGTCCTCTGCAGCCAGCAACAAATATGAAAGAAATCTTCATTCCATTTGTCTATGACTGTCTTTAAAGTACAAATAGCTTCTGCTTGCTAGGCACAGCACTTCTAGGCACAGAGTTGCAGCAGGTATTACCTTCCAGGCTTCTCTATTCTCATAACTTCCTTTAGGATGAGCAAGCCCACATCTGGCAGACTACACCAGATGCTGGGAAATTCAGTGAACTTGAGAACTGAACTATA
Source organism: Nestor notabilis (assembly GCF_000696875.1). Classification (NCBI taxonomy): domain Eukaryota; kingdom Metazoa; phylum Chordata; class Aves; order Psittaciformes; family Psittacidae; genus Nestor; species Nestor notabilis. Next base: position 15,915 of record NW_009910350.1, read on the forward strand.
GAACATTGCAGCCTCCTCCTTGGCCTTTTCTCTTATGCAATCCTTTTAAAAAGAGACTGCCCCTTGCTTCCACAACTTGCTGATGTTATCTATCTCTTCAAAGACTCTCCCTCTTAACACTCAGGAAGTGGAATTACCTAATAAATTCAAAATTATTAAAACCTAAAAAGGACAGTGATGTCATGAAGCAGGCTTAGAGACCTTTCACACTTCATTAGAATAGATTACACTTTGCTTGCATGTTTGTAGAGTTGGCAGAACCATCCAAGTCTTTATCCAACCTGGCTGGCAATGAGGGCTCTGAAAATTCACCCTCCATCCAGCAGGAAAAAGAACCCAGCTGTGAAATAAACATTTCCTTCACTGCTTATTAAATCACCATATGCAATTCAGAAATACCTGTGTCAATGTCAATCTCAAACAAACACTGCCGAGCAGTTCCTCCTTGTTTCTTCTGCCAGGCTATGCATGAACCTCTACTCTAATTGCATGTGGTTTTACTGCTCCCGAGATATACAGGGAAAGCTGCACTTTACAAAGAGCTTTTGCACAAAGACACTTTATGAATCTTTGATGATATCTTTGATACTATTCTTCATGAATCTTTGATCTGATATGAATCTTTGATCTTTATTAGGATGTGACATTCATGCCAGAAGAAAGTTCATAGTCAGTTTCAATTAGACTCCATGACACCAGCGTGTCTCTAAACAAGCTCTGGGTTAGTGAGAAAGGCAGTTCAAGAGTATAAGGTAGCACTCAGCCTAGCTGCAGGAGATATGTACTTGCTGTGCTTTACCATTCACTCCTCTGTCTATAAGATAATCTCAGCATTTTTCAGTTATGCATAAGCCTTGCATCATCATCATCATCATTATTATTATCACCATCTCAGAAACACACATCACTTACCGGGGACAGACTAGCTTCCATTTCAGTCAAATTCCACTCAGTTAAAGATAAATTGGGATTAAAGACCTGTTGAGAGAAAAATACAATGAGGGCTCTGAAAGATGTCAGGTTTAAGATACTCCTATCCTCAGCTGCCTACCTTGGCTGTCTGCTGGGGTCACAGCCCTGCTGGCAGAGATGCCAGAAAGCAGTTCTGGCCTGTGCCTCAGCTGCTCCAACATATGACTTAAGCTACAGGCTCTATGAGTATTGGTCTGCAGCACAGCCAGAACAGCAAGGGCCCAGTGGTGGGCACTTGTGCTGAGCCACAAGCCTTGCTGCTGCCAGTGGTGGGACAGTGCAGACACCCTGCATCACAGTCATGCTGTAAACCAGGGCAACTTTTTGTGTACACAAGGAGTGTCACTCTGTCACTTGCACATGCAAGTCAAAGCCCTTTCTTGCTGCTTTTGGGTTCCAGGACACTTCCAGATTCATATTTTTCAAAAAGCATTTCAAAACATGGTAGGAGAGGGCAGATTACTGCTGCATCAATGCCTCAATGGCCATTTCTTAAGAGCTCTGAGCAACCTGGGAAAAGAGCTGTTGATCCGGGGATACAGTTTTGTGATTCATTCTCACTTTCGTGAGAGTGGCGCAGAGAGAAAAGTCTGTCAGTAACAGGAAAACATCTCTTAATGAGAAATAAGAAACAGAAACCAATGGAGTCAGTGATAGAGCAGGCCATTAGAAAAGCTTACTGTAAAGTCAAAATCAATCACAGACACTTGGGAATTGGCTTTAAGAGAATAAGATTGATTTTTTTAAATGATTTTTCATTCCAGTTTATCCATGTGTGTCTGTATATGAAGCACCTCCTCAAGGGAGCATATACTTGACACATAGATTCTTATATACAGAGTTATTTGACTATTGGCAAAAACCTTTTATATACCAACTATATGTATGGGGGAAGACAGAAAGAGAGAAATAAACAAACCTTCATATTGCTGCATATGTAGTTAAGAGAAAAGGCACCATCTATTTCTAAAGAAAAAAATGACCTAAGAACTGCAGACAGGTAAATATCTCAGCAAAGAGAGAATCTGACATCAGCTGCACTTCCCAGAATGTGAAGAAGAGGGAAAGGTAGTAGAGCTAAAGAGAGTCTCAGAGTATCTAAGATGTAGAATATGCAGAAAATAATTTAACCCACCCAAAGCAATTACCAAACTAACCCTGTTTTATGTAAATGTGTTAGGTCTCACGTTGATGCTTTCAACAAATGCACTGTTTTGTGCTCCATGAAGTTCAAATGGTATTTTCAGAAAAAATGTAAAAAAGCATCATTTAAAGTCTGAAATCTTGCCAGTTCTTTTGAGGAGGTCAACAGAGGGCAGTGGCAGCATGTGACAGATAAAGTACCGTATCAGGATAAGCAGACAGATAGTCTGTGTGTCTATCTGATTTACAGCCCAAAGTACCGCTCTGAACCCCGCCAACTGTTCCCTGCAGCCGGACACTCACATCCAAGAGGCTGGCGGGCTCCAGGCCATACTGCTGGCTCCTCAGCAGCAGCTGCAGCCCTTCCAAGCTCCAGTCGGAGCCCTCCAAGGGGTCTGAAATATCTGTTCTGAGAAAAGACAAGCGAAAATATTGCCACGAATGAGACTTGTATAGATACATATAGAAAGCAGAACTGAGCAGCTTTCCAACATGAGTTTATACTTAAATCTCATTTTGAAAACCCAGAGGTCACTGTCAGCCTGGGTTTATGCCATAGAATTCACTTTAATCCCAGAAGCACAATCCAGCAGAGCACACAGGGAGCTAGGCTGGTGGTAAAACAAGTGGGACTACTCTCCTGGGTGACACGTGGTTAGGGAATGTGCACATCCCAAGACTGGCAAAAGTAAAGCTCTCCTTAGAAGAAATGCTGTAGAGGCACTTGGGATCCAGAACAGGCTGTAGTCCTATCCTCCTGGGTCCAAGATGGCTGAATTAACCAACGGTTTTCAAGGGAGCCTGCAGGCTGCATTTATCTGAGACATTCATCTAAAGGAATTGCTGTGTTTAACACCCCCTCCCCCCAAAAGCTATTAAAAATTCTCTTTAAATCAGAATCTTTAAAAAACAGATGACTTTTCTTCTAATAGAATGGTCTGAAGTACCCAGTGGGTTCAGAAGGAGGAATTTGGTTCTCTGTAAGGACCCAAGGGAAAATAGAAGCCTTTCTGATAAACCTATAGTGTTTTTTCTGCCCAGTTCTCCTTACATTGGTGCAGTTGCCAACAAGAATGAATTCTGCAGTTGTAGATCGTGCTCTCCTCCTGCTGAAGTCGCTCTGCACTCACTCACGACACTGGCACTGCTGGGATTTCAGCCTCAGCCCATGGCAGACTCCAGCTCCAGAAGCGGCTCACCCCAATTGCCCTGTGGCTGAGCCTAATGGCACTGTGCTAAAACTCCTTGCAAGAGTACATCATCCTCTGGGTGACTGTCACATGCAGGATACCTGCATGGCCTAGCTTCAAAATAATGAAACCTCCATCCCTTTGTACCAGACTCCTGTACTCAGAGAACATAAACTCCCCACTCGTCATCCCTGGGAGTCACCTCACCTGCTATTTCACAATTTTAAGCCATGATTTTATACCTTTTTATAAAGCCTTGCTTTGGACGCCTAGCACTTTACTGAGCCCCTCCAGTTCAAGGAGGCAAGCACAGCAATGCGCCTAAGTTCTGTGGGGTTTCACTCTTAGTCGGGGATGGGGAAGCCAGATCTCTTGTGGTGTCAGCTCCCCAGTGCCTCCCACATGGTGACTGCCCTCTGAAGACAGATCTAGCACTGAAAGAAGAAAGTCACCTTGGAAAGGGGATAGGAGGAGATGCACAGGGAGAACAGACTAATGAGAAAAGTCTATTTGACTTCAAAGCAAAGGAAAGAAAAAGACAGGGGGCAAATTATTTCCTTCCCAAACCCAAGCCTGGACCTGATAAATGCTTTGATGCCTTATCAAATATATGCCCTACTTAGTGCAGAGGTTATGACTATGAGTGATTGTCATTGTCCATCACTGTCTGCGTACTGGCACACAAGTGACAACTCATTCACTACACAGAACCACCACTGACAAATATTTCCTTATGACTTTACATAATAACACAAGCTGTTGGAGGTGTAGTGTGGTGCAGTGGCCTGCAGGTCTGTAGATATGGACACTTGGACCTTGAGAGGGCAAATACCTCTCACTGCAAAATGCCTCTTCCTGCTCCCATAGCTCTGAGGCACATGCTCTGACAGTTCTTTCTCTGTTGGGTCCTTCAAGCAAAGTCATCCACAGACCCTCCTACCCGTGTGAACTGTGCCCTGGGCTTCAAGCATCCACTAAGCAGGTACCACAGGTACAGGATGGAGCTCACCATGCTGCATTAGATGACAAATTCAGCCTCCCTTTCCCCACTGTGAATGGGAAAAGAAGGCCATGAACACATAGGGCCACAGCAATCCCTTGCACCCCTCACCTGTCCAGCAGTGCCCTTCTGCCTCTTCTCTCAGATGGTTGTGAGGTCCCTGATGGAGCTGTGCCACAGCTCCCTTTGCCTTCCAAAACAGACTGAACCATGGCCACAGGGAGCACAGGGGGCTCAGAGCAAGCCCGGCAGCCTGGCAGGGGGACATCAGGCTCAGCGGTGGCTTTCACTGCAGGGCTGACTGGCTCTTCCTTGATCAGCATGAGGCATTTCTCTCTGTATTAGAGACAAGACTTAGCACCACACACACATCTGGTCCACAAAGGCCTTGCTGGGAAGGGCAGTAGCACAAGGGCTTGCTTTCAATTCCCAAACTGCCCCACAATGTCTTTCCACTTCCCTAGACGGGCAAAAGAAACCAGCAACCTTTCAGCAAGCTCCAGAAACATGCTCGGGTGGAATACCTTCAGTTAATTCATCAGTCGGAGTTGTACTGAAATTACCCTTTCATTGTTTGCAAATATGGAAAATACACTTCCATGTGTAAATCATTCCTCAGATGAGCATTTAACTTGAGACAGCTAAAGGGTTACAAGGCTAGGGAGGTTCCCCTGAAAACCCCCTAGAGATAAGAATGGGATCAGTAAGACCTTTTCCATGCAGGAGTTAGGATTCAACCAGTAAGCACTCTAGATCCCAATAACACAGGTCAGGACCTTGGGCTCTGAAGGATTTGGAACAGAAGCTGCCAAGATCTGACAGTCCCAGTCAGATGTTTTACTGGTTTGGAATCAGAGGTTTGCGTTTTTCCAGTGGAAGAGGCACTCCCTGCTATTCCTATGCAGACATATGACATTGAAGTTTTGAGTAGTAGCATTTTCTATGTAAAAATCTACTCTGTACTACTAGTACGTGATTTTACAGCTCCCTGGGATCCTGCACAACTGGAGCCAAAGGGAGAAAGTCATGTAGATCAACAGGCACAGGGCATGGAAAGCCATACTGGAAAAATACTGTCTTAGGCCACTTACAGACTAGCTTTGCTGTATGACAACACACATGTGTGTCACACATAGGGGATGGGATGTGACACTACAAAGCCTTCCTCAGCATCCCTTTCAGATCATCTTCTCATCTTATGAACCCTAAGCTCCCATCAGAAGCTCATACTGGCTTAGGAAATAGCACAGTGCAGAGCTCATGAGGGCCATGGCTGGCTCAGATCCTCAGGCACAGCACAGATCAGAGGCCACCAGATGGCACTCAGTAGAAGTAAGCAACTTGAAGGTTATATTCAAATTTTTCAGCTTTAGAAACGGCTCCACGTTTTTGGTGGTGGTGCTAGTTTTGCTGGTGGCGTAGCGGTTTTGTTGTTGTTGTTTCTAATCTGGAGTTCCTTACATGTTTCTAATTTTATGGCTATGTCTTAAATTACAAAGCAGATTTACAGGCAGTTTCTAAAGTACAACTACCTTGCCTCTCTGCCTGAGAAACTGTTTCCATGATTCATCTGTCTACTTACTTTCCACTGACACTATTAGCTCTATTCTGCTACTAGCCCTAAACACTCCGCATGTCTGTGGCAGGAAGAGATAAGCATTAAAATACCTCTGCCTTCAGTTCTTAAGTTACTGGGGCGTTTTCACAGAAAAGCTGTCAAACATCGGAAGTTGTTGTGATGCAACCCTTCTGTTCTCATTAGCAGGAAGATGAACAAGTTTGATTCTGTTTCTTCTTTGAGAAAGCCAGAAAGGAAACTTCTTTCTCTCTCTCAACAAGCCAAACAAGTGTTAGTACCTCATTATTTGATAAAGTCTGAGAGAGCCCCTGTCCTGAGAACAAAATATAAAAAAACATGGAATACTTCTCCAAGAGGTTAGTGGAAATTCTCAGCATGAAAGTTATGACTTTGTTTCCAAATTAATGCTGTTATTATCCCTCCCTAATTCTGACAATCTGACCTACATTGCAAAAAATATTCCAGCCCACCATTTCCATAGAGATTGTGAACCAGACAGTGACTTCGGTAGAGTCACAGCCAGGAAAAACTCTTTTAAAAAGTTATGCATTTCCATACCTGACTCGCCCTGACAAACATGTTTACCTGTCATTTTCAGGAGGGGATTGCATATTTATTATGTTGGATGGTGATGCTTCAGTAACATCAGATATGATGGGTCCTCCAGCAACTGCGGGACTGTTTAAGCAAGAGGCAGGTTCTGTTGATGGCTAAAAGGAAAGTAAATACCATATTTATTCTTCTCAGGCCCAAAACAAGTCCAAGGCCCTATCTGAGACAGTTAGGGTTTGCTCACCATGCTCTTGAGTCCTCTTTGTACCGAAACCAAGAAAAGTTTTACCTACTATGCAACAATATAGTTTCCTCCGGTCTTTTCTCCAACCATACAGAGGTGTAGGTGTAAAATAAGCACTGTGACTGAAGTGTCAGCTACTGAGACGTTCTGCCATGGCTGATATTTTGCCTAGACTGCTTAGCTTCCTATGGAGGGAAAGATCCACCAGAGACCAGCTTCCCTCTTGGGAGTTGTTGTTCCTCAGCAACTGCAACAGCCTGGCTCTGGTCAGAAAGATCATAGTACTCCCTGCAAGAACATGCTTCTTCCTCTGTGCCCTGGAGCTGAGCTAGGCTGGGGTAACACCACTGAGAGTCTGGTGTGTGGGGGATGCCTTTCCCTCCCACATCAACACAGTAGCACAAGGGCATGCAAACACATGCCCCTCCTGAAACAGGGGAGCTGAAGAAATAATGCACATCACCCACCTTAGCAAGCCACTTCTTCTCTGCCAAGCTCTTGCCAAACTACTTGCTGTGTAATCTGTAATACTGCTTCAAACATTTTCCCACCCTGGCCAAAGAAATCCCACAAAGCTCAGAGGCTGGTGTAAACCTACCGACTGTATAAAATAGGAGTCATGAAGGGCGTCTGTAGACAAATGCCGGCTAAACTTGGACACTTGTGGAGCTGAGATCCCGTTGTCAAGCATCAGAGGTCTGTGAAGAGAAACAGGTTTGTTTTCCCAGCACATAACTGACTGGTTCCTGGTTGCTTATATAAGAAATGTCTCTCAGCCAAGGATTATTATTCCCTGGTACTCTGTTCTTCCTCAGCTATAAGGTGCTTTCTTGTCCAGTGTTATGAACAAGGAAGGGTAACAGTTTTCGAGGTCACCATTAAAAAAGGGCATTAGCCGTATAGAGAAGGGATGATCTAGGTTTTCTAGATCTGATTTGAAAGATGCAAGTAAAATAATAAACTCAGTTCATATTTTGAACTGCACAAATTCAATTCATGCTTTCTTCTACTTGCTGGTATTTTCAAGCTCTAGGCTGGATCCTCATTCGTTTAACTGGAGGTAGCTACACTGGAATTACTAGTGGAATACTGGGAATCTGGCCTTGTTACTAGCTCCCTCGAGCTCAGCGCCTCTTTGACAAAGCTAGATCTTCATACATAGCACTGCATAAAAGGAACCCGTGCCACCCATTAAGTAAGTAACAAAGCAGAGGGAGACATGAAGCAGAGCAGAGCCTAAACTCATTGCATACAGGCTTTTAATAAATGATTGACAGGCTTTTACAGATATGGCCACTGACAGTAAGAAGTGGGTCTGTATGCTGGGTCCTCTGCAGTAGTGCTTTATGTTTAGTAAATAATTGAAACCAAGAGAAAATGAGGCGCCTCAAACTGGCACTACCTCTCCATCATGAAACTTCCTGGGTGGCAGTCTTTGGCTTGTGATGCAGTCCCAGAGGAGCTGGAAACTGGTACATTTTCCTACACACCCACTATTGTTACTGCTGTGATGATCCTATAAAACTGTCTAGCAAATCCCTCTTCTCCTCTCGCTGTCCTGCAGCCAGGAAAAGCATCTTCAGTATTCCTTTAGAAGACAGGGATTTGGTGGGGTGCAGCAGAGAAAGCTAACAGATTTTTCCCCCAGTCATGTCTAACAGGCTTGGTAGAGGATAATTCCTAGCTCCTTTCATCCTGCAGACACTGGAGCTGGATATGCTGGGAGAAAGTAGGGGTTTGCTCAGAGTCCAATTAGATCCCACAGAGAAGGGCATTATACAGCAGGTCACAGTGACCACAGTGCTTGAGGTCTCAGTGTGGTCTAACAGCTTGTTCAAGAGTCTTTC